>NC_141155.1:129120260-129282760 GCF_053477565.2 Lygodium microphyllum
CCCATTGCCAATGCCCCTAGTTTCTTGTAGTTTGATAGAAATGTGATGCTCAAATAAACAAAGCCAACAATTCAAAAAGAACAAATATTGATAAAGAAGGTAGGAAATGGAAAGCTAGTTTACTTTTTAGAGATGTTGACCTTTTTGGGTTGTCAATTTAGGAACCAAAAGAACATAAGAAAGCTATAAATCATGTGCAAGTAAGGCATATCTAGCTAGAAATGAATGTTGGAATGTCCAAATTGACAGGTATGTTGAGAAATGACTTAACTAATGATGAGAGAGAGAAATAATCAAATATTTTTTAGAAATATGCTAAGTTATTTGCATACAATGAGCTAAGAGATAGTCATAGCATTACGTATCACATCAACTTGAAATATGAATACAGACTAGTAGCTCAAAAGCTAAGAAGACTAGGCATAGCTTAGGAAAATATATTTAGAGTTGAAGTCTAGAAATTATCGGATGTAGGGTTCATCTATGTTTTTGATGATGTAGAATGGGTACTTTCTATTATAATCACACCAAAGAAGAATGGAACATGGAGATTATGTATTGATTTTAAACTTCTTAATGCTAGGACCAAAAAATATTACTATCATCTTCCATTTAAAGATGAAATTTTGTATCACCGAGCTAGACATGAGCTTTATGGTGTATGTGATGGATATTTTGGATACTTCTAGATCAGAACTAGGTCATAGTTGTGAATCCTAAAATTTGCAAGATAGAAAGGACTAAAATGACACTCTTGGGTCATTAAGGCTTGTCATCTTGTAGGAATTTGAATTCACTTGTCTAAAAGAGGATAGTACAATAACTAATTTGTCTAGCATTTTGACCTCTAAAGAGCTTGTTCAAAGTGCAACTCTTATTAAGGAAAACCATTTCTACATCCTCAAATTCATGAGGAGATGAAAGATAGAGATGCTACTTTGGCTTTTAATGGTGGGTAGAGGAGAATGCTAAAAAGGAAAGGTTTGGTGTTTTTTATTTTGAATGTTGAAGGTCAAGAAGCCTTTTTAGGAAGTTAGAAAAGTAGGAAAACATAGAGTAATAAGAAATATGAATATTGAAGTCTATATGTTGCCTTGAAATAGTGTATTCAGCTTGGATACAAAAAGGGAGTTACAAAAGGAAATGCCATGTTGGTAGATAGGGAAGCTTAAATTTTCTAGAAAGCTAATGAAGAGGTTTTGAAGGACTCGATGTTTAAGACAAAGGGATTGATAAAGTAGTTGCAATGTGTGTGGTGATCATGGAGACATCCCAAAATCTCATTGTATCTTCATCAAGCGGAGATAATCTCAAAGACTACTTGGCAAACTTAGTTTCTTATATATATCAAGAAGTTGATAGATGTGTGATTGAATAATTGGCAAATCCTAAAAGTGAATACTACTAGTGTTTTTGGTATCATGCGCTTCGCCAACGGTACCAATAGATAAAACATGTGGACTAGAAAATGCCATCAAGTGGGACATTTAGCCATCACTTAATGTACCAAAAAACTAACAATTCTAGGAGCGACTGACAAGAAACCATACATAAGATATCTAGTCTCTAAAGGAGATGCATAATAAAAGAAAGAAAGCAAAAAAAGCAAGGTTTAATTTGGTAGAGTTTGAAATTAAAACCTATGATATCGAACCAAAGCCTAGAGAATTTGGGTCCCATATTTAGACCTAGAAGGTTTCTATCCAAAAGTTACAAAGAATAAAAGTCAGATGGTGGTCAAAGTTTTGAAGTGGAATGTTATTAATAAGGAGAACAGGACCATATTTCCACCAAAATTTATTGAGGATGGCAATTTGATGGTGATCAAAGGTCTCGATGTGGAATTTTATTGGTATGAAGAACAATGCCATATTTTTCCAAATTTCCCTAATCCTAGTAAGGCAATATTATTATGTAGTATATGCAATGCAGAAAGCCACACTACAAAGGATATCTGGAGTGTAGCCCTTATAAATTCCAATAACTTTAACAACCAACCAAATGTACAAGAATCTACATCCAACTTGATGGAATTTGAAGTGATTGTGATTATGCATGGAAAGAAGAAAGAAGCAAAATTTTGAAAAAGAACGTTCCCGACAAAGGTTTTAAAATTCAAACTTTCAATAAATCCACCTAATAGTATAGCATAGAACAATATAGTACAAAGTAGTCGATTGCAACATGAGACTCTAGAGAGAGTATAGGAGGTGGACCAAGAGATCTAGGAGTTAAAAGAAGTGTGCATACCTCCAACCTTAGGAGAAGTGGAACTGCAATGCATTCTCTAAGAAAGAAGAAAAATAAATATGGATATTGCCCCATTCCTTCACATGTTATAGCTATGTAGCTCACCATTATGCGTACATGGCTAAGGCTATGTAGGATCAAGTGCCCACTATTTTTGAGGATGTAGGGGGTAATGACCATTAGGATAATACTATGGATGAAAAAATGGCTGCAATTAAGGAAAATGACACATGATATTTTATATAACCTCTACTTGAAGGCAAGAAAGCACTTGATTTGATATGGATTTACAAGATAAAACATAAGCTAGATGGATCAACTGATTGCTACGAGGAAAATTTTATTGCCAAAGGTATATATGAAAACTCATGATATTGATTATAAGGAGACTTTTTCTCCAATAGCTAAAATGGCTACTATGAGGGCTATCATAGCAATGGTTGCATCAAAGAATTAGATCATGCATGAAATGGATGTTTAAAATGCCTTCTACATGGAGAGTTGCAAGAAGAACTTTATCATGAGCAACCACTTTGTTATCTTATATGGATGATAGTTATCCTCTTTTGTATGTAGGCTTTGTAAAGCCTTATGTGGACTGAAGCAAGCACCCAAGGCATGGCATGATAGGATAACACAATATCTTGTTAGAACTTAATTCTATAAAGTGTATGCTACTCACTCACTTTACGTATGTAAGGATAATGTGGGTATTGTGGTCATCCCTATATATATAGACTACTTGATTAGTGTGGGGGACAATGTGATAGCGATTGACCATGTGAAGAGCCTTCTAAAGGTTGAGTTTAAAATAAAGGATTTTCTTAGCATAGAGATAATCAAGAAACCAAAGGGTATATCATTGTCACAGATATAGTACTATATGCTAAAAAAGTACATTATGGTTTATTATAACCCAATATCAATACCTTTGGATTCTAATGCAAAGCTTAATGCACATGAGGGTTATGTGATTGAGTATGTCAATATGTATAAAAAGATTATGGGTAGTCTTATTTATTTGATGATCACTAGGATAGATCTAAATTACACACATTGGATTTGCATGGTTACACATATGCAGATTGGATTGGTAGTAATTTAGATAGGAGATCTATAGTGAATTCATGTTTCCTTTTATAAGTGGTACTATTACTTGAAGTAGCAAGCAACAACCTAGAAGTGCACTATCTATACTGAGGTAGACTATAAGGGTGCTAAAGTTGTGAAATATGTGAGGTAGCATGGTTATTTAAGCTACCAAACCTATAGAGGTCCATTACCATTTTATTGGAGAGCTTCTAAGAGATGATATTTACTCAGTTTATGTTAGTATAAAGGAGCAAGTTCTAAGAGATGATATTGACTTAGTTTAAGTTAGTACATAAGATCATGTTACAAATATTTTTATCAAGGATTTGGGAGTTGAGAAGCTTTGTTGCTTTAGGACTATTCTTCAAGTACATGAGATCATGCTAAGCTAGAGGAAAATTGTTGAGATGTGGAGCTCCACATGATCTTGCATCCACTACATACCTTGTCAATATAGCAAGGTTGTAATCACTAGTACATTTCGTGATTGAGATGGAGAATATGCTAATTATTCTATAGGTAGACTATACCCACATAGTCCATTCATGGTTATGGCATATTCATTCTGCCACCTCACTTATCTCTAGCAAGTTCACACTCAGTGAGACTACATGTACATATGCACTAGTATATTCATATTAGTCTTTAGTGATGTTGTAGACTAAGGTATTTTGGATGAAAGAAGAATAAAGAAGGAGGAGGAAGAAGAAGAATAAGATTTTAGGCCTACTTTCTTATGTACTCAAGTCTCAATTGTGTGTGTATATTCTTAGTTGCTCCATCGCTTTCTCTCCTCTTATTTGTTTACATTCAATAGAAAAAAGAAGAAGCTCCTCAAGCCCTACACTCTGCTAGGCAATGCATTGCAAGATGAAATGTTTCAAAGATGCATCATAGGAGATGATATTAGCATTATTTTGATGCCTTTCCATGATTAGCCATGTGGTGGCCATTTTGTGGGAGACGCAACGGCCGCAAAATACATTAATACATTATTGTCTCTTTCCTCATTACCTTGCTCATCATAGCTTCAATGGCTTCTCACCTCTTTCTTTCTTTCTCTCTCCTCATCACTCTCTATCTCTCTCTTCTGCACTTCTTCTCTCCCTTATGTAGTCTTCTTTCTCCTCTTTCTCTCTTTTCCATTCACTTCTTGACAACTAGAGCCCTAGAGCTAGTGTCTGGCCCATTTTAGGTCTTGACATGCCTCACTAGTGCTAGCCTTTTGAGACCTTCCTAGAGGGGTGGCCTAGCATTGTCTAGCTTCCCATGCCTTGGAGCTTGGTTTCCATAGCTATATCAAGAGTTGTAGTAGGAGTTGGATACACTACAAACAAAGGTAGCGATAGTGCAGAAGGAGAGCTTGCCTAACGGGAACCAGTGCATTATTGCTTGTTAGGGTACTTAGCTCGATTTCATTTATATTATTCAGGATCATGTGGCACTTATTGAAATAGAGGCTACCATTTTGCACAACTGGTGGATGGTGTTGGACCGAATGATGGATAAGTGTCCATTGAGCTCAATGTTCTTGAGTCCCTCCACTAGGCATGCCAAGAGTAGATTGAGGATGATTGGGATGAGATACTGCATCATTTTTAGACTATATGAGATCCATATTGCACATTCTCTCCCCTTTCTTCAAAAGATGATGACTCAAATACAGATGTGCAATCCTAGCACCAACAAAGTCTGGGCATCCAAGTCTCTTTGGTCCTTCACACCACTAGTTCCTTCTTTTACAAGTGCCACACCTTTCACCTTGGTATTAGGTACTACTTCCATGGGATATAGGGCTCAAGTTTGAACTGTTTGAGTTTTGGGATTTGTTTAAGTACTCTTTGAATTATATCCAATCTAATAGATCTAACTCATGTATACAAATACCTTAGCAGTTGTTATTAGTAAAGGAAAATTGCCAATATTAAAGGATCCCATATGAGTTAGTGATGATAAGAGTTTCCTAGTTCTAGATTCTTTTATCAATCTACTTTCTTGTCCTACATGTGGTAGTTTAGTTGATCTCTGAGGACTAGAGTTTCTCATGGAGAACTACAAAGACCTAGATGGACAAAACCCTGGACAAAACCCTGAGCTCCAAGAATGTGCTTAGATTTTGGAAGTTGATATCAGCTATTTCTTGGCTAGTGCAAAAGTTAAAGCAAAGCATTCACTCAAATGTATTTTGGCTAAGAAGCCAAAGTCCCTCATATTTCATATACAACATGTCGTTACACCTTTGCCTACTACTACTTCTAACCTCGTTCTAGCTCTAAAGGCTCCTAACGCTCATAGTGGGGAAAGTAGGTCACCAAACCCTCTAATTTGACCAATAAGGTTAGTTATGTACAAAGTAGTATTGACTCTCTAAGCCCAAAGAAGAGAAGAAATTGTAGCATATTAGCTTTGGACTCTTTTTTGGATGGCAAGAAACAGTCTCAATTAGTGTAGTTATAGGGTGAGATTACATCAATCGAGATGTTGTGATAAAAGAGGTTACTATGGATTTATGTACCCACTAGCTTCTAAGAGTGGATCATCTCAAGAAGAGCATATGGCAATGCCTCATATCCAAAAAAATGACATATAGTAGGAGGTTTGGCAATGTAGTTAGACATTGAATATCTAGTATCTAAGTTATTTTTATTTAATGTCCTACAACCTTTGGTGTGGAATTGCATTCATTAGTGGATGTAGTAAAACCATTTGAACTATCCACTAGTCTGTAGGGGTGCGGCCTTCTTCTTATCTAGCTCCTCTAGTTTTACCTCTAGGTCAGGATCCAATTCCACATGTTCTTGTCTCATTTACCTTGATTACTAGTCAAGATGAACCTACTCTAGATGACTAGGGTGACATTGATGACTAAATGTGATAGTGGGATCAAGTCCACTAATGCTTGCTATGTGTTGGATTGGATAGTAGGTTGAGATAAAATGTCAAGGAGTTAGGAGCCATGTTTGGAGAAGTCAAGTGTTATGAGTTGTGTCTATTTTCATTTGCCAATTGAGAAAAATGTAACTAGTAGATGTATTCATTACAATTACTATGATGTATTTGGATCTCACATACTTTGAAGGAGAATTAATAAAATCCAATGCTCAATGAGAAAATTGAGTTTTGTATGTGTTCTGAATTCTTTCTATTCTTTCAAGAAATGAAGTAATGAATCTTCAATATGAATCTCTATGTGTCAAGTTCGGGTACAATGGCCTTATTTATTTGTTAAGTGTATCTGAATGTGGTTACATGTATTTAGTATGGATTTGTTTGTTTAGTTTTCTAATGCTATGAAAATGGAATTGGAATATGGAAGGTATGATGATGTGAAAGACCATGCAAAACAACTACAATCAACACATAAAAGTTGGAATACCAAGAAATGCATGCAAACAATCGTGAATGGATAGATAGAGAAGTTGAAAAGGAATCTTGCATGCAAATGGTAGCAATAAGCCATGTAAAAAATTCCTCCAATGATCTTGCATGCAAATATCAACAAGAAAAACCCAAGGATATTTGAGAAGAAGATGTAGGGGTAGAGAAAAAGAAAATAGAGGAATGGCGTATGAATAGGGGTTTGACAGGGGGACTATATGAAGGTGGGTGGGAATGGGGATATATATGGGGGGGAAGGGGCAGGGGTAGGGGTGGGGGGAATAGGGGCTTACGGTACTGAATAGGTTAGTGGGAATGGAGGGTGGCATGGAGGGGAGAGGAGGAGGGTCATGAGGGGGAGATGGGAGAGAAAGAAGAGATAGGAGGAAGTGGGGGGGATGAAGGAAGTGAAGGGAGTGCAGGGATGCTAGGATTATGGTAGACCTGGTAGGTGGGACAAAGATAGTGGCAGATGTCAATGCAATTGTGATGGTACATGAGTGGTAGCCAAAGGCGGGTAGTGAGGATATTCTATTTAGCACTCTAGGAGAATTAGGCAAGTGGTAGTGGCCTTGTTAATTCAAGAGGTAAAGTCCACTGGCAAATTGAAGATCAATTGACATTAGAGGTGACTAGAGAGAGAGAGAGAGAGAGAGAGAGAGAGAGAGAGGCGAGGGAAGGGAGAGAGAAAAATGAAAAGGGGAAGGGTGAGGAAGATGATGATAGAGAGGTAGGAGGGAGGGAGAGTGAGAGGGAGCCAAGAGAGGGTACACATGGAGGGTAGTTAGGGTGGTTTTATTTCAAATGATAATTAAAATTATAGGAATAAATTAAGGAGTTAGGAAATGTGTAGTTTTTGGTTTCTTTAAAGAAAAGAAGAAGAAACCCCTACACAGTAGATGTTTTCAAGAAAGGAATTGGGGCTCATAGGTAGGGCAATTGTATATGCATAGGTGCTTCTATTTTTTTCTCAAAAGTGGACAAACTTGTAATAAAGTTAAAAAATTTATTTATTTAAAAATGAGAAGTCCAAAAAAGGAGAAAAAACATATAAAAATGTGATCATAGTCCAAATGAATAAATAAAGTGAAAGAAACATGGAGAAGAAAATGTTTGCATGGAAAGTTCGTAGAGCTGCAACAAACATGTAGAAGATATGACAAAAAATAATATATTTAGTTTGAAAATTTGAAATAAGACACTGTAAAAAGGAAATATGGATTGCTTGAAGGGAAGAACAAGTGCGTAAAGAAAAAATCTACATTTAGATAAGAGTACAATCATTCACATGGAAATCCAAAAATATCTTTAAAAGACACACAAAGTAGTTTCAATATTCATACCAACAAGTAGATAATAGGTATTTTTATAAGTTGGGAAAAACAAAGAAAACTAGATAATCAAAGCTTTGGAGCTGAACTTGCAATGGGATGAGAAAGAAACGCTACAAGGGAATTGGGTAATAGTGATGCTAGTTTTTTATGTTATGGAGAAAAAAGTTTAAATGTGAAAATATACACTAGAATAAGCATCACTTTGTGTATTGTTGAGACTTCAAGCTCAACTCATGTACACTAACATGACAACTTGTGTCCAGCTATCTCTAGCATGTGATTCGTAGTCAATACGTTGGGTACACGTAACTCTGGTAGAGTTAGTTAGTGTGGGTAGTCGTTAGGTCACTTAGACCTAGTTCTTTCTAGTCATTTAGTATGTATGTGAAGTACATGAAATAATGAAGAATATGGGAGTTCACTCCTCCCTGTTGCCTCATCTCTCTCTCCCCATCTTTTGACATGGTATCAGATCCATGGAGCTGTGGATCCCTAGAGTGTGAGAGCCTACAGTGAAGTTGTGGGAGAAGCTCAAGCTCAAATATTGATGTAATATTTCCATTGAAAATATTTCCAACCTGCTTGATACTCATGCAAGGGAATGCTGGCATTGAATATTTGGACGGTGCAATTGTACAACCTCCATCGGCATAAACAAAGACCAAAGAAAAAGAAACTGAATATCCTCGTATGAACCTCCTCTTGGGAGGAGGTCAAAAGGATAAGGATATGTTTTATGGAATATTTTTTTGTAATTATCCCTTCTTCCTCCAGCCGAAGGCTGCACTAGAGGAGAGGGTTATGGCACGGATGACTAAGCTCCTTGCTGGAGCTCGTGGAAGGAATGTGGTCATGCACTAGGCCGCGTGGGGGAGGGAGGTCCCCCTCCATTTACCTATAAGAACCCTGTGGGAGGGGAGTAAAGGAGGGCCAAAATGACGCCGGGACGAGGGAAAGGAGAGAGTCATGTACTGTTGTGAGAAAGGAGAGAGTGGTGTATGGCTGTGAGGAGGGAGGAGGTGTTGTATAAAGCCGCTGTTGCCAGGCAGAGTGCCGCCTCTCTCTCCCTTTGATCATCGACTGCACCAGGCCATGGAGGTGAGGAGCAGAAGGGCTTTGATCTACTATGCAAGCTACCAACGTTTGAAGCCATCGTGACTTTGTTGAAGACTGTCTTGAAGGGAGAGGGACAAAAACTGGCCGATCAAGCATCGTCAAATCATCTTCTTCCTCCACGTGGTGGATTTCGTGGGCCACAGAAGCTTCCAAGAAGCTTCTTGGGAAGCTTCTAAGGGCCTTAGGAATTCCCCCTTCCTGTGGGCTTCCATAATCCCTTCCAAGTGGGTTTTATAACCCCCCCCTCCCCCGGGATTTAAGCCCCCATTTCCAAGGGTTCCACCTAACCCCCTTTCCTACTGAGATTCCCCTTCAAAGCTCATTTTAACCCCAGGTTTTAAGCATTTTTTCCCCGTTAGACACAATAGTTAGGTTTTTCAAAACCCTTTAGCATCTCCACAAACCAATTCCCCATGGTCCATTTAAGTTCCTTTTTCGTGGTCCGTTTAAACCCCCCTTCCATGGTTTTTCTTAAACCCTTCCCAAGAAAATTTTAAGCACCCTTTTTCCCCTTGCATTCCCTTTTTAAATCTCACCATAGCCCGTTCTTTTCTTTTAAAAACCCTTCCCACTCAAGCCTTTAAAAACCATTATCCCTACTTCGAGGAGGAAGCCTATAAAGCCTTCTAAAGCCCGATTCCAAAAGCCGGTGCAATCGGTCAAGGAAGCAGAATCACAAAGGGAGTTTCGTGTGCGAAGGACATAAGTCTGCGGCCAAGGCAAGAAGGTCAAAGTCTTGATGGCTCCTAAAAAGACACAAGGCGGAACCGCAAGAGGATCATCTCCTAACATCCATGTGGATATTTCACCACAAGTCTAGGTTTTCTTCCTCATTTTTGATTTACGTCGTAATATTTCAATTGTGCATGGATCAATTACGAAAATTAGGATGCACTTTCTCGATTGAAATACTTTGGCTAAAGTAAAGGGAATAGCTTACGATCAAATAATCGGTCATTTGTATTTTTCAAATAAATGAATGAAAGAAAGAGCATAAGATCTTTATGCATTATTAGCAAGTGGTTTTTTAGGCATTGTAAAGTAACGAAATTAGATCAACTAATGATCATCTTTACAAAGTTGAGTTTATTGTTGTACAGTTCGATTATGCATGGAAAGTATAAATCACATGTCACATTATTAGACATCTCTTCTTTGCAATGATTCGTTAGAGAAAGTTGCTAATAATCCGTCGGAATTTGCAAGGCATGGAAATGGTTCTTGAGCTGCATGAAGTAGATTAAACTCTAGTCAATTGGCTTAAATCTCAATCAACTACGTAAATAGTTACCTAAGGTTGTGTAATTCTCATTCAGTGTACGAATATCTCAATTAGAAATGAAGTTAGAAAAAGGCTGCATGGTTCACATAAAACCATAAAGCTTAGTAGCATGATTCTTGATTGCATGTTAAAAAAAGATCAATAGGAATTATGCCATAACCTAACATATGCTTTGATCTTAACCAGAAAAGTTAGGGTTTGTAAATCAAGTCATACGTAGGCAATGAATCATATGATTATGAGAATGGTATCATGAATATATTCAAGAATAGACAAGTAAATTAGTTTACCCTAAAAACACCTAAACCACGAGGGACTCATTAGGAATGGTTAAATCGATGCAACATATCCCAAGTGCTAACTAGGATTTAGCACGTTGAGGATGTGACCTAATCGCTCTTATTGCCAAAGCTGAAACTCTTATACCCTAAAGACTTGCCCACATTCACGGAATGTAGGGACAATAGGACATACTTGCGAGAAACGATCTAGGGTTTTTACCCTAAGGTTCGCTTGCAAAAAGGATGAAACTCGGTTTAAATTGGAACCTTAGGACAGATAATGTCGGCCTAGTGCAATCAGGAACGGATTGTTATGAAGACACCCTAACCATGTTCCCTATCTAATCATGACTCTATGATTATAAGATGTCATTTGATGGGTAAAATAGTACCATGGATTAGATGCGACACTAGTGCAACATGTTGCAGAGTCACATGATTTTGTGATTTGATCACAAGGGAATGGCCAATTCCTCGGAATGAGATTGGCAGATTCTTGCGCAAGTTTATCTTGCAAGAGGATGAGTAGTCATCCTAACATAACACCTCTCTTGGAAAAAGTGACCAAGATAAGGGAATTAGATAATTGCTTGGAAGAAAAAAGACCAATCAGTAAATTGGAATAACATATTTATTGCTAATATAGCTTAAGGTATTGGTTAAGTTGGGTTAATAGGGTACGGCCCTAACCCAAGGATATAAGGGTTAACAAACAAACCCTTGGGAATCTTACGAAGTTGCAATTGATCCTAGATTGAGTGTTGGATGCATTCAAAAAAAAAGGATTCACTCCTTAGCAATTGGCCAAATAACGACCATTGGAAATGATTGTGCTTGTAACAGTTTTAAAGAGCACTGTTTGCTTTGTTGCTCAAGGAATTAAAGGATGAAAAGATATCTAATACTTTAGGTTGAAGGCTTGAAGGGAAATGCATCCTCAGTTACCCTCGATTGTCTGCTTGACCTTAACCAAGGGGGTTGTTAACCATGCGGCGGGAAGGTGGACCGAACCCAATGCGAGAGGTCTCTCTGTTGTGCACTACTTGGAGCAGGAGGACACTTGGGTGTCAGGGGGGCTCTGGCCATAAATTCCTTGCCTTCCGGGCCCTGCACAAGAGGCCAACGTAACTTGGGATTGGATCTCGAGGCCTGCATACTAGTCTACGGGCAGAATCTTGGAATAGTAATCCGTGTGGATTGCTAGATAGCCTTTGGGTGGATTATGGATAAGCTTATGGGCTGGACTTTATAAATGTATTCCAAAGATAAATATGATAAGCTCTTGAAAAGGAATTTGTTTGACATTGCTTTTCTATGTCAAGTGCTAAAATTATGTGAAGGGACAGGTGCCTAACGGGCTAATCAAGGAAGCTGATTGATGCATGTACAACTAAACGTGGTAGGTAATTAGAAAACTAAAACAAGCTGAGGAAAGTGTGGTGGATGTGGCCATGGGTCCGCCGTCCTACGGATGGGTGGTCCCGGTTGGCCGGGAACTTTTCTCAATCATGATGGATAGCAAGAAGATCATTTGAAAGGATACGAACAACAAGGGCGCTGACCTAGAGTCTAGGTTATAGTAATTCCAATTTATGCTATTTTAGGGGAACGGAATGGGACTATGTCTTATGGCAGAGAGGTCGAGCCTTGCATCCCTCTCATTTCCCATTCTCCTTGAACCAAGTGCAACGTGAATTCGCTTCGGACCTGGTGTTTCTGCGTAAAGTAGTTCGCTCGGATTCGACGCTAGTTGCCATTTAGGAAATGACCATTAGGGAAAACTCTGATTCAGGTCGGTCCTAAGTGGAAACGGCCAGAATACTTCCGCTACGTGGTAGGCGGGGAAAGTCCTAGATCGCAAATCCAGTGACATTCCATAGGAGTGATGGGCGTGTTAGCTATATATAGTCTGTCTATAGGTTTTTTCATCCATAGTAAGGGACCTTTATTTGAGCAAGGGTGCTAGCTATATATAGTCTATCTATATATATAGTCTATATATATATAGCACCCCTGGTCCCCTCTATATATTCCTATCATGTGTGCTCAGTTGATATACTTCTCGGGTTCCACTTCCGGTGTCTCATATCTCTGTTTTCTCCTCTTTTCCTCTCGTCTCTCGTCTTCCTCGCAGTTTCCAACAAAAAGACCAATCAATAAATTGGAATAACATATTTAATGCTCATAGAACTTAAGGTATTGGTTAAGTTGGGTTAATAGGGTACGGCCCTAACCCAAGGATATAAGGGTTAACAAACAAACCCTTGGGAATCTTGCCAAGTTGCAATTGATCCCGGATCGAGTGCTCGATGCATTCGAAAAAAAAAGGATTCACTCCTTAGTAGTTGGCCAAATAACGACCACTGGAAATGATTGTGCTTGTAACAGTTTTAAAGAGCCTTGTTTGCTTTGTTGCTCAATGAATTAAAGGATAAAAAGATATCTAATACTTTAGGTTGAAGGCCTGAAGGGAGAGGCAGCCTCAGTTACCCTCGATTATCTACCTGACCCTAAACAAGGGGATTGTTAACTGCGCCGGGAAGGTGGACCGAACCCGCCGTGAAGGGTCTCTCCGTTGAGCGCTACTTGGAGCAGGAGGAAACTTGGGTGCCAGGGGGGCTCTAGCCGTAAATTCCTTGCATTCCGGGCCCTACACAAGAGGCCAACGTGACTCAGGATTGTGGATCTCGAGGCCTGCATACTAGTCTATGGGCAGAATCTTGGATTAGTAATCCCTGTGGATTGCTTGATAGCCTTCAGGCGGATTATGGATAAGCCTATGGGCTGGACTTTATAAATGTATTCCAAAGATAAATATGATAAGCTCTTGAAAAGGAATTTGTTTGACATTGCTTTTCTATGTCAAGTGCTAAAATTATGTGAAGGGACAGGTGCCTAACGGGCTAATCAAGGAAGCTGATTGATGCATGTACAACTAAACGTGGTAGGTAATTAGAAAACTAAAACAAGCTGAGGAAAGTGTGGTGGATGTGGCCATGGGTTTGTCCTATGGATGGGTGGTCCCGGTTAGCCGAGAACTTTTCTCAATCATGATGGACAACAAGAAGATCTTTTCAAAGGATACGAATAGCAAGGGCGCTGACCTAGAGTCTAGGTTATAGTAATTCCGATTTACGTTGTTTTAGGGGAATGGAATGGGACTATGTCTTATGGCAGAGAGGTCGAGCCTTGCATCCCTCTCGTTTCCCATTCTCCTTGAACCAAGTGCCACGTGAATCTGCTTCGGACCTCGCATTTCTGCGTAAAGTAGTTCGCTCGGGTTTGATACTAGTTGTCGTTTAGGAAATGACCATTAGGGAAAACCCTGATTTGGCCCTAAGTGGGAACGGCCAGAATACTTCCGCTACGTGGCAGATGTGGAAAGTCCTAGATCGAAAACCTCGTGACATTCCATGGGAGTGCCGGGTGGAGTTTTCTAGACCTCCTTTCTGATGGACTGCTAAGATGTGTCCTGAAGGGAACACGTGGACACATTACAATTGAAGTAAGCATACAATATTGGTAGCCATAACTCTCATCTGGAAGGTATGTATCTTAAATGAAGTCTCTGCAACTAATAGAGCTTTTGGAAGGTGGCTCAAAGCGTTAATGTCATGTAATGGAGCCTATGATTGAGCCTCCTAATGTTTAGCATCAGCAAATCTAAGAGACTATGAACTATCTACAAAAGCGTGGACCTGCTAGTTTCGCCTGTTGCTCCAGGGTGGATTGTCCAATGAAGAGTAATGTTGAATGGAATGTAAAGACCATGTGAAGCATGCATAAGGGATTGATGGTAGATGTGAGAGCTTATTGATAAGCTCATTGCTTATCAAAAGAGTAGTAGATCTGAAAGAAATGTGGACTAGATGCAAAAACATGTCCTACTAAAATGTACCTGGTTTATGGAGGCTTGAGCGCCAAGTATGGTTGAATATCATCATAGATGTGATGCTTGATGGGGTGCTTAAAGTATTGGGGAATATTATCAAGCATTAGAACTTGCATTAGAAAGAACCCATGTTCAGTATAAGTAATAGATATAAAAATGTGATATGTCCATTTGCGCCTACTTTCTTAAAGCACAAAAGTTAGCAGATCTACCCATGACTAATCACTCATTTACTTGAGCAATAGATACATGATAAAGCACTTGGACATGAGAATTTGAGCCTCCATCTTAGGGACAAACTGCCCTAATCAGTATTGTAGATATTGCATTTGTAATAGAAGATAGTCCAATGATTTCCCTTCCTTACTCCTCAGAGGGAGATCCCATACATCTTGGTATAATATACGAGGTAACACAAACATAAAGGAGGCACCCCTCTGGCTGAATGCCATGGCCCCACTATAGGTCTCCTACAGTGAGAGGATTGGCCCCATGATGTGTTGCTCTAACATCAAGAACATACAAATAGTCTCAACTCTTATATATTTGAATGATCTAGGAGATTTTATATTTCCTTACCAAGATTGCCCCAAGAAACTGTTCATCTATCCTACACCTCGGGTTTCCTTACACACTCCACATAGGTCAACGCTTGAAACACAATTGCAATGCATCCAAGTTTCATACCATGTTATGCTCAATGCAAGTGTGGATAACCATTGTGCTCAAGCATTTTATCATTCGAAACCAACTAGGTGAATTGCAAAAACAACCCTTCAATGATTTTCCAACTAATCGTATGTGCTACGTTGATAGAGACTAGCACCAAATTTCTTCCTGCTACTAGTCTCTTTAATTCAAATGATAATCCTCCCTATATGTTATGCATAGACCACTAGATCAAAATTTCAATCATTTTCAGCAGCTAACCACTTTCACAAACCCTCTTTCCCCCTACGGACTAGGTTTTACATTTGTTGGATAGGTGTAGGGTTTATTTTTATGTATTTTTTCATATAAAAATCAATAAAAACATATTATAACATCAAAAAAAGGCTTGACCGAGACTTAATCCTCATGCTCCATCCTTGTTATATGCTCATGAACATAACATGTATTTTTTCCTTACTTTTTAGGTGTAAAAACTAATTTTCTCGATTTTTCTCCATTTATTTGTTCATAAAAATATGATATTCTATAATTATGATTTCTTACTAATCAAGGACACTCAAAATCATTTTCATATCCATTTCTATCTCATATGACCTTAAAACACTCAACAAAAATTCCAAATTCCATTATTTTTATAAAATTTGCAACGTGCGGGTTTTGCATATTTTGTGAGAAATTAGTATATCATCATATTTTTTAGCTTTCTTTCATATTTTAGAGAGAATTCAATATGGAAAATCAAGCACTTTCTTCAATCATTTTTCGTAAAACAAAAGAACCGCTCACTTAAGCATAGAAACTGCGATTCCGAGGCTCGTATCTCATAGATGGGAGGCCATTGATACTTTTTATTTGCCGTTGATGCACTCTATCAGTCCAATCTACGTCCTCCATTGCTCGAGCATCATCTTTTGGTATGGATTCTTCATCGCAAGGCTCCCCCTTCTCTCTTGAATTGAAGCATATGAACAACCGTAAAGAGAAGAGAGGAGAGAGAAAGAATAAAACAATTACATTTCTTAATCCTCCATGAAAACGGGCAAGATTATAGCCATCTCCTTCCTCTCTCTTCCCTAATCGAGAATCTCTCTCTCTCTCTCTCTCTCTCTCTCTCTCTCTCTCTCTCTCTCTCTCTCTCTCTCTCTCTCTCTCTCTCTCTCTCTCTCTCATTTCCTCAAACGAAGAGGCATCAGGCAAATTTGGAGTGGGCGCAAAAAAATTTACTCCCCCCTCCCTATTCGTCAGTTTTTTCATTAGTTTGGGGCTTTTATTTAAGCCTAAGGTTATTAAACTTTAGAATAATAGGTTCGTGTTTTTATGTTCACACTGTCTCGCAAGTGGATATTTCGATTTTGGATGGGCAAACATACTCAGATTTGAGATCCGTCTGGGCAAGTAACATCACAACATCGAAATCCATCACCGTGGCCTTCATAGTGCACTTTTCAGCTCTCGGATCTAATAGCTACTTTATAACACCAATCCTTGTAGAGATTAAATGGGGGGTCAAACAATCTCCGATTGATGAACTAACACTTGTGTATGATTCCTGACGTTAAAATGCATCTAGGAAAACTCCTAATCGGCCATCCACCACCATTTGATTTTTCATGAAAATTCGGTCTTTGGCGCTTCTCGAGCATTTTTTGCTCCAAAAAACAGCCTCAAATGCTTCGAGCATAGCTCAGAAATAGCTCCTAAATCCAGCTCTCATTAGAGACCACTAGATAGGGTGACTCAACTTGCCGAAGCCTACGAACAAATATGCAACACACATAACAAGAAAGAGCATCAAGGTGATACAAAAAACCACAACAAAAAACATCACAACTCTCACCCTACCCCTTGACGAAATCAAGGCATAAAAAACCACAAGGGAGAGGCCTAGCATTATCTAATAGAAATCTAGAGTGAGTCTCTAACCAATTGCTTGAACACAGACTAGCTAAAAATCCTATCAAAGAGGTCATCCTAGTGGTGGTCTAAGCTACCTATCTAAATTAAGACAACTAGACCACGACCTCCTACTAGGCAAGGAATCCTATATGAAAAACCACAGTTGCAGCAAGAAAAGTGTGCACAAGAGAGAGATAGGAGGTCAAAGTACAAGAAAAAAATCTTGTTTACTAAGTTGCTCAAGATACAACTTGGGTACACTCTATGTCACACTTGATAGTGACCCATAGGCTATTTATATAGCCTCTTCCTAGCTAGGGTTAGGGTTTCCCTTGCCCCTTTAGACCATTTACATCCATCAGCCCTCATATACCCTTTCTTAAGGAGATTTCCCAAGCCTGTATTGTAACACCACCCCTCAATTCTAGGGTGGCATTGCATCACAAGATATGTTAAAGTTCCCCCCTCAATCAACTGGGATGCCTTTATAAATAAAGCTACAAGGATATTCATAGGTAGAGGATGTTACGAGACTCAAAAAATTTGATCATATGTGTGGGAGCTTTTGCTCAACCACCAAGACCCACGGACTGCTTATTGCTTCATCAGGGTTTTCAAGCCGAGCCACTAATGGCTACCTCTCACATAGCCAACGCGCCATCCATATCTACGGGTGTAGTGAGCTTGCCTCCATACCGATGGAGTTACCTCCTCTCCCGTGCGCTCCAGTAGCTCCACGATTGAGAGCGGAATTTTGGTGCCGAGAAGTGCTTAAAAATAGCTAAAAATTATGAATATCAAGGGAAAAATATGCAACGTCAAAGGCGGCGGCTCGATCTAGGACGATTTTAAGCGTCAAAGTGCTTTAAAGGTGCCCGAGTGACACTTGTTGATTTTTCATAATTTTTCACATAGTCATGCAGGTTGACATGAGCAACTGGCCAATGCGGGATGCTAAGCCGGACGCCTAGGATTTTTCAGAGCTCAATTCCAAGTCCGGACGGGGAAATGGCCAAGGAAACGGTCAAGATGCGAAGGGGTGGACAAAATTTGGCCCAAATAAATAAGTGACCCTTGGGAGCCCAAGAAAAAATGCCACATGAAATGTTGGGGAAGAATCGTGGAGAGAGAGAGGAGGAGATCAACGCCAGCATGCGCGCGAAAAATGCGAACTTGATGATGAAGATGGAGATGTGGGGCTGCAAACAACCCCTGCAAATGATGATTGCCCCTCATTCCCCTCTGTATGCCGATCTTATCACCGCCCTCCGCTCCTCAATTGATGGCCTGAATGTTGAGATTAAAATCTAGTCTTTCTCTCTCCTCCCTCTCTCTCTTCTAAGGGGGAATTCATATGGGAAGAAGAAGGAAGAAGAAAGAATGGTGGAGGCTTGTCCGGCATGGATCGGATTGCTCCACGGGCTGGAAATGGTGATTTGTGATCGTGCTGAGCATGAAGTGCTGCTGATTTGCAAATTTATAGCCATGGACATGAAACCCGAAACACGCAAATAAGCAGTAATTCAAATTTTTCAAAGGAAATTTGAGATTTTATGGATTTTGATTGATAAAATGTTGTTCATGTGGGGTAAAAATTATTTATGTTACTGTTTTCCATGAGTAATTGTTGATCATAATCAGAAAATCAGAAAAACATGCATCTTGTGGCTCAAAATAATACACTAAAACACGTAAAATATGGAAAATCAAGGGAAAATGATGGTTTTGGGCATAAAAATGGAAAAATGAATAGGAACACCAACTAAATTTTCATTTTTGCTGCAAGAAGGAACTAAGGGCCACTGGCCATAACCTGTTTTGAATTTTTAGTAATTAAATAATGCAGAAAATAAGAGAAAATACAAGGAAAATAGAGAAAAATCACTAAAAATAGGGGAAAAATGCATTTTGGGTGCAAAAAATTAATGAAAATTAAGAACAATGTTTGTGAATGTTTGTGGGGACTGAAGCATGAGGATTTGCCTCAGTTCAATCCCACCTTCTTGTCCTAGTGCATCCTTTTCCGATTTTTACACATAAAATGATGGCAAAATGCCTTATAAATCTATACAACAATGTAACATTTGATCGATGGGAGGGTAGAGTGGTTAAAGTGTGTCTAAATGTGGAGCAAGATGATGAAAAGATTACTGTTTTTGTTTGCATGCCATATAGGTCGGTGAATAATTATAAAATAAGAGCTTAGTAGCACGAGGGTTTCCTCGGTGCTAGGTTTGTGCAACGACGCATAAGAACAGTAGTTGAAAATCATTGAACGGATGTTTTCCACATGTGCACAATATTGATTTCATAATTGTTTGAGCACCTAGCATCCACAATATGCATAAATCGTGGAAATATTTAAAGGTATCAGAAATCCTCGATGCACAGCAATTGTTTTCATTAGGACCTTGACCCACGTTGAGTGAGAGACAGAATACCCTAAGCCATAGGCTAGTCGTGGGGTCTAGGGAAAGGAGAAGTAAGGACAATGGTACATTCCTGTATACGATTAAATGGTACCTTGAGTGGATCTTGTGCGAAATGTTTATATGTTGAGCGACGCACCGAGGGGCCAATCCCGAAGGTGTAGGAGAGCAGAGGGCTGAGATGGCCAAGATTCCCTATACATCCGCAGTGGGTAGTCTTATGTATGCCATGATCGCCACTCATCCAGATATTGCATTTGCAGTTGGTGTTGTGGCACGCTATATGGCTACATCTAGCAAGAAGCATTGGGATGCCGTGAAGGGTATCATGAGGTACCTGAAGGGCACTGCAGATATGTGCATATGTTATGGAAGCCACGATACAAGAGCCATGGGGTACACTGAATCTGATTATGCAGGACATGCAGATAGTAGGAATTCCACTTTCGGCTATGTATTCACCTATGTTGGAGGTGTTGTTTCTTGGATGTCTAGGGTGCAGAAATGCACGGCCCTTTCTACTATAGAGACCGAGTATGTTGCAGCCACTAAGGTTTGCAAGGAGGCCATTTGTTTGGCTCATTTGGTTTTGATGGCCCTGGTATTGATGCTATCCCTACACAGCATTCGGATTCTATGAGTGTTATTCAGTTAGCCAAGAATCCAGTCTTCCATGTGAAGACAAAACACATTGAGATGAGGTATCACTTCATACGTGGGGTCATTGAGGACAAGTCTGTTGACCTTGTCAAGATCTCAACTAACCAGAATCCTGTAGATCTACTCCCAAAAAGCCTCTCTATAGAGCACTTTGCCTTCCTCAGAAGGTTGATGGGCGTGGGATGAGATGACATATTTCCTCATCCTGTTGTGCATGTGTACATGTTGTACTATCTTTTTTTTCTTTTTTCTTTTCACTCCTCACTAAGGACGATTCGCCTTTAAGTGGGAGGTTGTTGGGGGTAAAGGTGCCTCCGCCTAGCCGCCCGTGTATTACTACACTAACAATCACCGCCACTGCACACTGCAGGTGGCGGGCGCCCATCACCATCACTTTATTCTTTATTCTTTTAGTGACAGTTTGAATAAAGGAAGGTCCGGTCACACATTGTGACTGTTGGAGTTCCCATTTCTTGTCTCTCTCTTTCTTGCTCTTGCTCTCCCACCATAGCTCTCAAGTGCAAGCTTCGATCATTCTCACCTTTCAACACCACCAACCACCAAGATGTAAGTTTCTGCTGCTTCAACAGGAAGAGGAAATAGTCCACCATATAGAGCATGCATCATGATGGTGATATGTTTCCGCCATTGTGGGATGAACTTCTTGTGGAAAGTGGCTTTGATATTGAGAATCTCAAGCTCTTCAGTGGAAGAAGGAACTTTGCAAACATCCATTGAATTCTCCTCTTCTTGGCAATTCCATTTCCTTCATTTTCAGCCTCTTCTGATGCTTGTTGATGGCAAGTTTCCCTAGCTATGCACAATAAACATGGAGTCCCAAGAGGAACACCAAGGAAAAGGGGATTCTACTGCAAGAATATCTATCTTGTAACATCAACAAGATTTTATTTCATTCTTTTGATGGCCAAAACAAAGGAAACAACAGTTCTGCATGCAGCATCATAGTAGATATCTCCCACGGATTTAATAGAATCAACCATAATCTTCAACTTCTTCATAGAATCCATCAATAGAACAATGAACACAAAAGAATACACCATTTTTGAATGAAAATCAACCACATATTATTCATCTTCAATGTCTTCATAGTTTTTTCTCTCAATCTCTCATATACAGTTACACTTTTTTGATAGAATTGGCTATCTCTGGCTCTCTCTCCCTCCCTCTATCAATAGTGCATCATCTCCTGACTACAATACTCTCTAACGACTCTCAATAATCCTTATTAGGTCATGGATGCACCTCCCAAGAGGTATGTCTGATATGAAGAGGCACCAGAGCCACTACAGTGTCTCTTCACAGCTCACTACTGTCACTGTCACTCAGTCTTCTCTTCAGTCTTCAATAGCTGCTTCTTCCATTTGTTTTAGCTCTTTTGAACTTAGATTCATCCTTTCCAAAAGTTAGAAAACTTTCCCAAAGCCACACATACTTTCTACAGAACACTTACAGAAGGTCTACAGAATAGTACAATACAGTACTAGAGCAGATACAGAACAGTTACAGAGCAGAGACAGAGCAGTTACAGAGGCTCTACAGAAGGTTTATTGAGGGTTACAAAAGATCATAAAAACCTCATAACTCATACTAAAACCATTCCAAACTATCAAAAACTATTCAATAAGCTTTGAAAATATCTCAAACTTCACCAATCATCAATCCATGCTTCATACAGAAGAAAATAAGAACAAAATAGAAGCTATACAAAAGGTATACAAAACCAATCAGAACATCACAGAGCTTATCAGAACATCACAGAGCTTCATATATCTACTGAAAATCATCATGATCTTCCAAAACATAATCAATATCATACGTGTGAAGTGCGGGAACAAAAGGGACTAGGGAGTCACGCATGGAGGTGGCCGATCGAGGCCACCCGAATGCACCTAACTTGAGAATCCCTAGGTGTAGTGGTTGTGGCACTTTGATGTTATAGTGGCCTTTATTTATTCTTTTCCTTTTTTCTCATTTTCTCTTTTTATTTTCTTTTATATTTTTAATTTTTTTCTTTGTTTTACTTTTTCTTTTCCTTTCTTTTCTTTTTCTTTTTGGTACAAGTAGGAGGAGACAAGCTAGATGTCATGCTCATGCTCTTTAGGAGCTTCACAAGGCCTAAGGGATTTGCTAAGGAATGCATGGCTTAGTATGCAGCACTTATGATTAATCCTTACATTGAGTGGGGTGGTAGAGAGGAAAGGATGATTCTATTTCAAGAACCTACTATCACTCATATCTTCTAAGAGACTCATGCAAAATGCTCGCAAGAGAGTGGCCCTCAGCATGAGGCAAGTCATTGCATGGCTATCTATTTCGGCATTGATATCAAAGTAGAGTGGTCGAAGGTGCTCTTCTTGTGGTATTGGATTCTGTTTAAATAGGATTAGCAAGAGATAGAGTTAATTATAGGTGGTAAGGAAGGCGAGGTTAGGCATGCTATGAACTTATCTAGGAAGAAGTGAGTGATGAAAGGTTAGAGGTCTTGAGCTCCAAAAACAAGGCACTCTTCAAGGCTGGAGGCATTGACATTATAGATCAAAGGGAAGTCCTACTTGCCATGCTTCCCCTGGTCAAAATCCACATCCTAGTGCCTCGAGTAAGCCATGTAGGTGGGGTCATGCCTTTCACCTCAAGGGGGGTCACTCATAAATATATGTATGTATAACATGAGTTCAAAATAATGGATTTTTAAAACCCCATTTTTTACATATAGAAGGGTGTCATATAAATGGGTTACATATAAATTGAATAAAAAAGGGTTGTGTTTTATTCAAGAAAAAATCACAAATTAGGATATTTATAAATAGGCCTTGAATGCATGTTATATAGAGGATATATATAGTGAGCCTCCCGAGCCTTTCATATGGCAGAGTATTACAAAAGGCTATCCATGCCTCAAAATTGTTGTCCTATGTCACGAATCGCATGATGGGGGACTTTCTCAAGATGCTACGCCGAGCACACACAGAATGCACAAGGAGAAGCTCACTCAAGAGACAAGAAGAGAGGTGGAGGCCAAAACGTTTTCTTGCTGGTTTCTTCTTCTTCTTCCACACACTTTACAATGTACACAAAGTATAGATAAGATACAACATAAAGGAAAGTGGCCTACTAAGTCAAACAATGCATAACCAACTACACTAGTCGACTAGCGCTATAACTATGCCAGTTGTAAATAGGTGTAATAACTTGAATATAATAAGTAATGAGTTAGTGGCCATGTGAGTGTCATAATGACCACTGACGTGCTAAGTGTAGACGTGTGGACCCATCTAACCAGGCGGTCCATCATTAATATCCGCATGTGTTGAGCTTGTCATCTCAACACTCCCCCTCAAGCTCAACTGCATCTTTGCAACTCTAAGTAAGCTTTGAAACTTTTGAAGCTTCGCAAATCGGCCATTCGTTTGGTTGTATACCATTGACTTTGTCTCTCCTAGGCTTAGGGCATGATGTTGGGAATTATGGGTCTATGCAAGTTGGCTTTTAGGTGTTCGTGATTGTTGTTTAGGTACCCATTTGAGTTGTGGCTCAATGGGTTGGGCCATGTATTCTTTGGGTTGTGATCAATTTGTATTGGTGGGGTGAGATGAGTCCTAACCCCATACTTAGACTTTGCACTAGGTTCCCCTACTAGTGGCTCTGCGGGGTTTAGATGGAGCTACACTACCCTTACTAAAAGCTATCACTATGCAAACACTATGAACAATAAGGTGAATCCACTGTGAGTCATAGTCAACATTGCAATGGGCTTGCTTCTTGAATGCACAACCTAGTAGAGTGATTCCCTACCAGTGGCCTTAGTGTTAGGTAATACATAAAACATCATAGTGAGGCTTTTAGTTTCGATAGAGGAAACTACTTTGAACTTTCCTAGAGGTAGTGGGTAGGACCACCACCCGAATGGATTGAGCTTAGCATTCGTGGGTTGCTATTGGGGCTGACTAATGAGAGTCCAATGCTCATGGATAAGGATGTTGAAGTTAGCTCCCTCATTGATAAGCACATCAAAGGAGTGTATGTTTTTATTAGTGGCTATTATTTGCAAGTCAGCAAGTTCTACTACTTTCTTGTCCATGTCCTTGATCTTTGTGATAGTGGCCACTTTTACATTGATAGGTAGATGCAACATTCTCAACTCATGCAATTGATGGGTTGGAGAGGGTAGTACTTCTTGAGGCGACTACCATTGAAGAAGCCTATGTCCTCGCCCTCTAAGGTCTTGATATCGACATTGTTGGTTCAATTAATATTGCAGACTTTGAAAGGCCCTAATCCTTAGAACTACATTTTCTACTTATGGCCCTTCACAGAGAACAACAAAACAAGGTCACTTGCTCTAAGTCACGCTATTTGGCATGCTTGTCAAAACAACTCTTGCATCATGTTTTTTCACAAATTAATGCATGGATAGCTAAAAGTCAAGTTTCAGAAAGATATTCTAGCTCTATTAGGCATTCCATCCATGCCTTCTTTCCATCCCATTTCTCTTGTACTATTACTCTCAAGCTTGGAACGAAAAACTCTACTAGCAGCAGGATCACTTCAGTCCCATAGGTCAGCTTGAATGGTGTTTGCCCCACTGCCATCTTGTAAGCTATCCTATAGGCCCATAGCACTACCATGAGCTTGTTATCCGAGTGGCTTGCGAGAGGCAAAGACCACTTTAGTTAGGACATTCACTAGAATTTTACTCGTGGATTTTTCCTAACCGTTGGCTTGAGGGTAGTAAGGTGATGATTTTATATGGATGATCAAGAATGTGAATAGAAAATGAGCAACCATTTCATTATTTAAGTGTGTGACTTGGTCACGAACTAGCTCGATGGGGTAGCTGAATAGTGAGATCACCTGCTCCCAAAGAAACTTAGCCATAGTCCTAGTATTATTCTTCTTGTTGGCTTGAGCTTCGGCCCATTTTGTGAGATAGTTAGTGGGCTACTATGATGTACTTGGCCTAGGAGTACTGTGTTGTGGGACTAATTGGCCCAATGAAGTCGATTCCCCATTTTTTAAAGGGTTATTGTGCTATGATCAGGGTCAACTCCATCTTATCTTTATAAATAGGGACCTTGGTCCTTTGAACTCCATATTCGGGATTTTGGGAATTTCCCATCAATATGGGAAAACCAAATCAAAATGGATTTCGTGAATTTTGGGAATTTCATTAATTTGGAAATTGGTGCAATTGCACATATTACTGCTTATGGTTGTTTCCAAGAGATTGAAAAAAACTCAAAAAGGTGGTGTTAATAAACACCTTAGTTTTAATATCCTTGAAAATATTCAGTCGATGGATTCTTGTAGACTTTCTTTAACCTTCAATACAACCTTTGGGGGAATTTTAAAATTTTTGAGAGATTTGGTACCTTTCTTCATCCAACAGAAGACAATGCTATCTATTGTTTCCCATTGTTTAGGATCTTTTTTGTTGCACATCCAATATTTATCCCAACAATTAAAATACACCTCTGCATCTGTAGCATTTTGATGACTACAAACTAGTGCCCAATATTGTATACGTACCTTGTTGAAGTTTTTGGAATTTCTATTTTTATCGACCTCACTTTGTGCAACACCAAGCCATATTGGATATACTGGATGTGAAGGTCAAAAAGTACAAAGTCATCTTTCTTAACATCAAGCATTGGTTCAAATGCATGTTTGGGTCATTTGCTCAGAGGACCACAATAGTGATCATTCAACTCTTCCAATCCAATAAAGTCATTTGCATTATCTACATCTATATTGGTTACATCACTTTGTATTCTTGGCCAAAAATCTATGAGAAATCAATCTTCTTGGACATTTGGATATTGAAGAGCGTAGATCATATGTTTCCAATAATCAATCACTGGTGTTATAAACTTTGTGAACTCTGCTTCAGGTCCTTGTACATTTGACCATCTTTCCCAATACTTCAAATAATCTTTAACTCCACTTACTACTTCTTGATGTTCCTTAACGTACTCAAACATGAGTAGAAACATTGGAGCACCCCTTGGAAGAGTAGGATTTCTTACAACATTGGAATACCCTTTGGAAGAGTAGGATTTCTTGCAAGGTCTCTCTTCCATAATTTAATGCCACCTTCTCTTGGTAACTAGTCTGGGACTTTGGATGCTTCTTGTATTGTATGATAGGTGTATCTCCTTGCATATAAAATCGAAATTGAAGAGGTATTGAGTGACCAACAAGTGTATCTTTGGAATCACACAAGTATCCCTCAATGTATCTCTTAAAGTCAGGCACATGTTTCAATAAGAAAGGTGTAGGACTTGTCATCTACCATGATTGAAAATGTTGCATAAGATGAGGAAAAGTGAAGGTCATGCTTATTCTTAGCTTCTCTGAAAATTTATTGAACATTGCATTGATGTCTTCATGTGTATGACCCACCATGAGAAACCCAAGCTGGATCATCTTGAATGTTCCTCATGCAACAAGCAATGATAGATATGCAAAGAGATAGTGATTTTTGTTTTTTGATCCACAATTATCAAGTTGAAGTAGTAAGTTCTCTGGCAATCGTTTGAAATGATGATGGTCATCTTGTGGTATATTATCTTCCATTCATGATTTATTTTGTGCAACACCTTGATGGTGGTCTAGTGCTTTTTTTGAGTTGAGGGCATTTAGTAGCATAGAGGTTGATCTCAACATTCCATCTACTTGTAGATCACTAATTGCATGCCTGTGTAGTCGCTCCAAGTTCCTAAAGCACAATGACAATGAGACAGTTGTGAAGTTAGGATCATGAGGCCATAGATTGAGTGAGAAATGTCCATATCTACCTTTTCCATGCCCATGTGTAATCATGCATGTTAAAGAAACTAGTAGTTGAGTAGATCTTTCAGTCTCTTTTGATCGAAGCCTTAACCTAGGGATAACTTTCTTTTGCTCATCCATTTTATCATGTATGATGCACAAGTTTTTTTCTAGATCTAATGTTGAGGCCAAGAGCCAACTATAGTATATGTTCCGAAAACTTTGTTGCTATAGCATGTGACATTGACGCTTCTTTAGAAGTACATTTCGCTCTTGAATACACTTTGTTGCTGCAAGTTGCTCTTTGATCTCTGAGAAAATACTACATTTGGAAAACTCATTTGTCTCTGCTAAGGTTATATACTTGAACTCTGTATTCCAAATACAATTGAAGGTGGACAAGGACATTTGCTTACATCCAATACCACTCAATGTTGTATTTACTTTTGCCCATATATCTACCTGCTTGTAAACATATGGGATGACCAATTGCGTCTCCCTTGATCCATCTTGCATTGTTCTACTCTTGTGTGGCATTTGCTTTGCATTCTTCTTAACAAAGTCTCTAAGGATGGCTCTTCCCATCTTTGTGTGATCCCAAGGTGCTCTTATTACCTCCTTGTTTCCATGCATTGCCCTCCTCACGCCATGCTCAAATTGTGTTTTGTACATGTAAAAAGATGTCTTTCAGATTCCATGAATCTCATATCATGCCCTTCCACATACCACTTGTCCATTGAAGATGAAGTTGTACTTCCTTGTTCCCAAGTAATCAATCCTGCATGATGATTCAAACTTGTCATAAACATAGTTTGTGTGGTCTTTAAATTGCAATCTCTAAAAATATTTACGTAACTGTTGCATTGCTTCTCTATCAGCAAATTGACAACACTTTTCTTGGCAACAATCAATCATGGAAACCTGTGAAATGGAGTCCATAGAAGTCCTCAAGTTTTCACCTTTAGGGGCAATAATTCGAGGCTTTCTATTGACCATACAATATGATCTCTTCTGAACAAAATTTGATTTTTTTGCAGAAACATAATCTTCATTGGTATCTTCCATGTTTTTGGCACATGTAGAGACAAATTGCATGTATGATTGTTGTTGTAATAGCGATGTTCCATCATCAAAGGTGACTTGTTTAATAGGCCATCTTTCCAAAGTGACACGGTGGAGGTTGTCATCTATGTATGTTCCTGTGGTTTGATCAAGGGCTTTATCTACCACCACACCAACATCCTCTTCTCCTATAAATTCAAATTTTATCACATCATATGGAAAAGCCAATAATATAACCCCTGTCCCAACACACACAATGATGCCTTCTGTCCATAGCATCACTCTACATTCTCTCCAACTTTCACGAATGCTAAGAACATCAATATCCTCAGAAGGTAGGACATGGTTTGATTCGTAATCATCTCCTCCATCATGAACTTTTATTGATTTTGAAACAACCACCACATCTTTCTTTCCCCATTTTGCAAAACCACCTACAGCTTCATGAACCTTCATTGCATCAATTGTTGGGAATGGAAAATATGGTGCTACATTCAAACATTTATCAATAGCCACTGAAATATATCCATCTCCAAGTGTTTCTCCATGGCATGTCTCATTTGGATGTACTGCATGCACTCTCCCAAGTGCAACAATCTCATGATCAACTAGCAAATTCACAGTTTCTCCAAAATAAATTTTGTTATTCATGATACCTGTACAAGTGAAAAAATGAAAATTTTATCATTTGTATGTTGTCACCTCTCAAAAAGAAGAAATTAGTAATGAAATTTCTAAATACAATGAAGTATCGAATTTCATTGAAATGAAAAAAGCACTTAAATATTAGATAGAATGAGTCCAACTTCCATAATAGAAAGCATTAATGGAAACATCGTACAGAAAGGGGATAGATTTTACCATATGGCCAAAAACAAACTTTCTCATGAACTATACCGCCCTAAAGTAAATAAGAAAAGTTTCTTCTATTATTTCTAGTTTCCCTTGATTTTACTTTATTTTATTAGCTACTCTTTGAGTAAGCAAAAACTTCCTTGTGTGTTCTCATTTGAAAAAGATATAGCAGATGTTCAAAACTTGTACTATATCTATTCAACACGAGAACAATGATTAAAATTATTTATAATGTGTATAGGAAAAGATTTAGCCACCTGGACAAAAATCTATTGCATGTATTTCATACCATAGCAAATATAAATATTACTTGTGATCCCCATAGGAGAAAACATAGTCAAATGATTGAAACCTTTGTTGTATCTATTTCACATGATAAAAACGATAAAAGTTCATTGTGGTCTCCATAGAAAAATATTTAGCCAAATGGTCAAAACTCAAGCAAAATACATACAACAAGAATAAAAGTTCATTGTGATCTTTATGGAAAAAGATTTAGCCACATGATCAAAACCTCTATTGCAACTATTTTACACAAGACTTAGGATTAAAATTCTTTGTGATATCCACAAGAAAAGATTTAGCCATATGATCTAAACATGTATTTAACCTAGATGATAGCAAGGATAATAATTTTTTGTGATGTCCATAGAACAAGATTTAGCCAAATGGTCAAAGCCTTTATTGTATGTCAACAAGGATAAATAATCTTTGTGATCTCCATTAGAAAATATTTGATCAAATGATCAAAACGTTTATTTTTATGTATTCCACATGACAACAAGGATAAATATATTTTATGAGAAACTTTGACCTCGTGCTTAAATGTTGAAACCACAATGACCTCTAAAGAATAGGAGATTTCATTTCCTATGGTAGAAAGTTATAAAACTTGAGGAAATTTTAGCATCAATTAGAAGCTATTTGAGAAGGAAAGATAATTTTTATCATGGTTAAATATTTATAAATCTTATACTACCTACTTGTTGATAATAGTAAAATATATCATATTACATTTTATTTTTGAGTTATACTATTTTAGTCTAAATCATATTATATTAGTATATCATACTATGTGCATATTATGGAATATATTATTTAAAAATATATATTAAATTAGTTTAGTAATAATTAATAAATAAATTTAAATATATTAAATTATATTTTGTAAGATTATGTATATTTAATGTATCTAATATGTAATGTGTAATATCATTGAGGATTTTGAAGCCACCTTAGTGATAGTTCAAGAGTAGAATCTCTAGTAGGGTAGGATAGAGAGTATGTAAGCAAAATCTCTAGTTGTGAAAATAGGGGCAATATCCCAATGGTGGGTTCTTAAGGAGGGGCAAGGGGGAAGGAGCCGGTCTAAGAGAATGTTCCTGGTGAGAGTTTGAGGGCAACGTCCTCCTCGGTGGAGGTTTTGGAGCAATGTCCCCCAATCGGGGTTTAGGGATAGCACCCCTTGTAGGGATTTGGGAGGAATGCTCCCCATGGGGGGTTTGAGGGGTAGCACCCCTTGGTGGGGGTCTACAGGCAAAACCCCGAGTAGGGGGTTGGGGGTAGTGTCCCCGATGGGGGTTTGGGGGGCAACGCCCCTAGCGGGGGTCTGGGGGCAACATCCCCGATGGTGAGGAGTTTGGGGGCAACGCCCCCAACGGGGGGGGTCCGGGGAGCAATACCCCCTTGTGGGGGTTTCGGAGAAATGCCCCCAACAGCAAGGTCCAAGGGCAACGGTATAGCCATACACGATTTTTTTTAAAATGCAACTTGAAATCTTTAATAAAATTAAAAAATAATATCTAAATCTACTCGTCTTCTATAACAAGTTATGGTTATTCAAATAGCGTGATACATTAAATGATCCCTTTCATGAGTCAGTCTTTACAACTAATCATGATATTTTTCAAAATGAGTTTCTCTTCCCCTCCCTCTCTCTTCCACGAAACTCTCTAAACTGAGTGTTTTCTCTATTGCATTTATATACTTATAGGTTTCCCATTTTTTTAAAAATGCAACTTGAAATCTTTGCCGGTTCTATCCCCCTCCTCTTCTTTGACTACTCTCCACTATTTCATTTTTTCAAACTGAAACAGATTGTGCAGTGCAAATTCTGGTTCGAATTAGGGTATTATGACCAAAACTACATGCGTCTTTAAATCAGAAATCTTGCTCCAAGGCTTCAGCAATTCAACAGGGCAGTGAATGATCGCCACTTCACACCGTGTCTGCTCTACTTCACGGGTGGATTTTGTTACGTTGGCACACATTAGTGACCTACTAATTACAACAGGTTTTCAACTTTTTCCTACTTCATTTCTATTTTTGAGTTAAACTACATTGATTATGATAATTTCAATCCACACAATTACTACAAATTACACTACTACTCTTTTGTATGATTAGTATTGAATAATATGAAGATACACCAAAATCATTTTCTAAATAAGAATCATGTATGAAAATTAAATGCATTTTTTATTTCTGTAGCAATGCAATTAGGCACTCACTCTTGAGAATTCAATGTCTTCTTCTTCTCGATTGCTTAATTGATCTCTTGGAGTGCCCATCTTTTTTGTTGTCCCCAACCACTACCTTGCAAATGATAGCTTCTTTGCTGTGAATATGAAAAACATAATTTCTTGCACTATTGAAAATACTCTTTTTTTTGTGAATATGAAATATATGATTTGTGTAATGTTGAAAAAACTCTCTTAGATGTGAATATAGAATAAATGGTTTGTGCAATGCTTTTATCAATGAGTGTTTTCAAAATACTAACCTTTCTTTCTATTCTATGATGCTATATACCTTAAGATTTTGCCTCAAGACTAAACTTGGCCTTATATTTCTTGTATCCTTTTGTAATATTAGAGCATTTTATCAAGTTCTTATACATTGTATTATGCTTTACTATATAGAAATTTCCATTATACTGTATTTTCATAGTAAAAGCATTACCATCAGATTTTATGATTATATTCTTTATAATTTTGCAATAAGAATATGGCTATACAATACTTACAAATACTCAATATGATTTTGCCATAGGATGTAATTTGATCTTCTAACAACACATATCATGATCTTTCATCAATCTATAGATTAGACCATATGGTCAAAAAATTTCTTGCAATATACACTACAACAAAAATGCCTCATACACGCACATTTAGACGCGATTTTTGAATACAGAGAAAAACTTACGGGTGCGTCTATCTGCCCGTCTACTTGTGCGTCTATCATTTTGCGTCTATAATTGTATGTATCGATGAATTTACACGCACAAATAGACATGCAATAGACGCACATATACATGCGCATATAGACATGCTTCTAGACGCGCTTTTACAAGCACTGATAGATGCGAACGAAAAATAAAAAATATCATTTTTAAAAAAAGATATTTAATTTTCTTTTTTAATTTGAATTATGCAGCGCGTGTAGTCTGCATTATAGACGCGCAAATAAACGCGAATTACTTGCAATTTAGACGCGCTGATAGGCGCGCAAAACAGAACTGGAAAAAAAAAACTAGAGAGCCAACCACATGCTCTCTGGGTTTTTTTTCCCCCTCCCATACATCAGATTGTGTATTTGGGAAAAAGACAATGTATCTTACGGGCACGAGAATTGAAAGTAAAAGTCCATGTATTCATTATATATCAAACCATTTACAAGGGAAGTTTTGAGTGCTTGTGACCTAAAGCGTGGCCGCAAGAAATAGGCTCAAAGAGATATCATACATATACAATAAAAGAAGGCCTTATGAGGAGGTATGGTGCTTCTCTATGAATATGAAGAGGAAATATCCTCGCTAGTACCACCATGGCTACTAACATCGCTATCCCTCTCCTAGATGTGCTCAACATCCGGGTTCGCCTACACACACAAAAGATCAGGGTTGCTTACATAGACAAGGTGGAGAAAAAGTTATAATTAGTTATACTTTTAATAGGAAAGTAAGAAAAACATACCTCCTCTGGCTGTCGAATCCTCATGGCCCGGTTGTATTGGTCCTCAATGATGAGACCCTCCTCATAAAAGTGAAGCCATGTCGCTGCGCGGTTATGGCCTCGATGGTAACCTACCTCTCTAGGGGTAGGTGTCCTACCAATTATGGTAGTCTGCAAAACATTTAGAGATATACAAACAATTAGACATCACAATATATTAGACTAAAATATATAAAGAGTTTAAAGAAATATAAATTAAAAAAACTAGAAATCAAAATATACTTACAAACTCTGCCTCCCACAACTCTCTACCGCCCGATCCGTAATGGACAATCCCATTGTTTCCATTTGGATCCGTCGCGCCTCTGCGTGCTGGCAACTCTTCACTTTCTCAGCTGCTTTCTTCTTGGCTTTCTTCCACTCTACACGGTGGCACATAGGTGGTTGGCTGTAGGCTCCACGCCCCTCCTCCAGCCTCCGCAATGAGTCCCTGGCCCGTGTCATGAGGTGGGATATTTTGTTGTGAAGCATATCTCTCACTTTTGTACGTCCCCAATCATCCGAGAATCGCTGACCCTTAGGATTTAGGTACCTCCTATGGATTGCTCTCAATACCTCCTGCCACAAGCCGCTTTTCTGATTTTTGAAGGCAATGAAACAATCTTTATACGTCGCATGCACGACGCTCCTCGTGTACGCCATTACATCCCTTCCCTCATCATCATGATAGATGCCACCAGCATCTGTAACTCTATAGTAATGGCATACAACCTCCTCTACATGATCTACTAGTGAGGGTGATCGCTCGCCACTTCCTAGAAAACCCCCACACAACCCTCATCCTCCCCCTCGACTCTCCCTCCTCCCTCTCTGTCGACTGCTCTCTGCCTCGCTGGACACACGAGCTTCTGCAGATGCACGTGCTTCTATAGATGCTTGTGCTTCAGCCGATGCATGTGGAGCACGTGGAGTACCTACAAATGGAGTACCTGCATATGGAGTACCTGTATGTGGAGTACCTGCATGTGGAGTCTGGGAAGTAGTGCCAGGCAAAGACGCCAGAGGCGTCCCAGACATGACACTAAACACCTCGTCCACTGTGGGAGAGCGGCCAAGGTGTCTGGTCATCTCTCCCATGAAGTCTTCCCTACTAGGAAAACCTCAAAAAAATGCATTGACCCCCCTCCCAAAGGAGGCCAATGTATCATTCATGCGATCCACATCTGGGTCATTGCTAGATGAACCAGGATACGACATCTGCAAAAAAAACACAGGAAAAAGACAAATTTATTTGCATACAAAAAATCATATATTACCTACATTTTCAAAGAGCTTCTCTTAAACAAGAAATGCTTCTCTTAAACAAGAAATCATATATTACCTACAAATATTTCTCTTAAACAAATTTATTTGCATACAAAAAATCATATATTACCTACAAATGCTTCTCTTAAACAAGAAAACTGATAAACACAAACATGGGATTGGTCACATTCATCATTGCAAAAATATATTAGAACTGGGAAAACTGATAAACACAAACATGGGATCTCCGCATCTACATTGCAGGTTAGACGCGCTCTCAGATGCGCTCCAGAGTTCATCTTTTGTCCAGCGCGTCTATTTGCGCATCTAACATGCAGCACAGACGCACTTCCAGACGCGCATCCAAGGTCAATGCATGTCTATAATCGTGTGTAGACTGCAGGTCAACCTTCTGAGCAGCGTGTGTATCATCGCGTGTACATTGCAGAGCACACGCGCTCTCAGACGCTCTAAGAGGAAACATTCTTGCATGTCTACGTCCACGTCTACACTGAGAGGTAGACGCGCTAGTAGACGCGCTGGGTCGGCCGATTTTAGGTCGACGACAGCCATTGACGATTAACATAATGCAATACAAAATGGAATCACAAATCCTAAATACACAGACAGACTAGAGAGAGGAAGAGAGAAACAAAGAGAGAGAGAGAGAGAGAGAGAGAGAGAGATACTCACCTTGGGTGTTTGGTGTGGTGGGTGGTAGCGCTTCTCCTTCTCCTTCTTCCTCTCCTTGGTAAGTTACCCTCCCTTGATGCTTGTTTGCTTACTTGCTGCTTCTTCTTGTTCTCCTCTTTCTTGTTCTCTCTTTCTTCCTCTCCTTGGCTTTCCTTTTTCCCTTCTTGTGTGCTTGAAATGAAAGAAGAGGTGAGTCATGAGGAGGTGAGGCATGAAGAGACTAGGTGAGGCATGAAGAGACTGCATGTCGGCTAAACTCAAGCTTTAGAACCGCAAAAAACGCAGGAAAGGAAAGGCGCAGTTTGAAAAGAAATGATTTAAGTATGGTTTGAATTTTGACGTGTGCGTCTATTTTCGCGTGTATATGTACGTCTATTCTTCAGATAGACGCGAATATAGATGCGAAAATAGACACGTAGGTAGACGCGGATGTAGACGCGCATTTGGGATTCATCATAATTTTTTGTTTTTAAGATAAGTTTTGATAGTGAATTCTTCTTAAGTTTTGATAAGTTAAGAAAAGTTAAGATAAGTTTTAAGATGATGATTTTTGTGTATTTAAAATTAAGATCTTATGTAAACATATGAATGACAAATATTTTGATGTTGTCATGAATTAGGTTTAATCATGTCGACGTCGTCATCACCTAGTGGGGTGCAAGCTGGTGAGTCAATGAGCACATCCTCAAGTGAGGATGAAACATTGCGTCTTCATAATCGAGATACATGGCTACGACGAAAAATTAAATGCATGTGTGATCGTTGTCGAGGGTGTATTTTTTGAGCACGTCGAATTGCAATGTCACACCTTAGCTTGTATGGAGAATGGAACCAAGAAAAATCACCGCTATTCATTGTTTTTTTTTACCACTAAGATTGCTAGTCTATGTTAGGGGAATTATATATCAATGTACATGAAACTCCCTTTTGTGGGGTTGAGCAGGATGCGGTACCACATCCTCAGATGCTCCCTCCCGGGCGTCGAGAGGCTGCAAAACGTTGACGTGAGGAGGCAGAGTCTTCAAGAAGAGTAGAGACTAACGACCATGATAGTAGCCCTCATGAAATGCCTCATCAAGTCGTAGAGGATGAGATTTTGGACAACATGGTACACCATCTATTTTCGCAACTGGTTTAGGGAGAAGGTCACTCTATGAAGCCAGATGATCCACTATATGTAGCATCATCTACTCCTTTGTATGAAGGTTGTACGTACTCCATTCTTCGTGCGTCCCTCGAGATACTTAACTTGCAAATAATTTATGGATAGAGTAATGTCAGTTTGGATGCGTTATTGAAGTAGGTATCAATTCAGTTTGGCTTATATATGAATCATAATATTAATTGTTAATTCTATTTTGAAATCAGACAGAAATATATGTTGGTGGTTTTTTAACTCACTTTTAAAATATATGTAGGTTATTATCACAAATGCTTCCAAAAGGAAACAAATTGCCAACTAAGAGAGAGCAAGCAAGACATTACTTGGCATCTCTGGGAGGCCTCGATTATGTCAAGATCCATGCATGTGTCAATGATTGTGTCTTATTTCATGGGATTCATGAGTTCGCACGAGAGTGTCCTATTTGTGGCGAATCAAGATACGAAGTGGAGATGAAGTCAATGGATGTGCCTCGTAAGGTTTTGCGACATTTTCCGATTGTTCCACGTATAAAACTTATGTTCAAGTGTAAGTCTATTGGAAAGCTCATGTCATGGCATGCTAGTCATCATTCAAGTGATGGAAAATCATCGATTTCTTCCTATTGACCATCCCAAATATGTTCTCCCTACTAATGGAATGACTCCACAATCTCTAAACATTCGAGATTGGAAGGAGAGATGGATTAATGCCGACAACCACCCTCCACATTGCATGAGTCGGTAAGAAGTGCATTTCTCTCGATTGACTTTAAAGTATTTAGCATGATAAATTGTTTACATAATATATTGTTTGTTTGTTAGGTTCTCTATATTCTTTCGTCTTCTGTACTGGACTGAACTCAAGATCAATCACCTGTTGGACCCCATGCACATATTTAAAAATGTTGTATCTACATTATGGGATCACTTGATAGGGGCTCGCGATTCAGTTAATGTAAGGGAGGATTTACGTAACATTGGTCGCATGAGACGAGCCTGGCCATGCATTGGACCTAGAGGAAAGATTGAGCTACCCCATGCACCTTGGATATTGTCAAAGAACGAGGAAAAAATAGTGAAGGAACAAATATATGGCTTTTGAACACCCACAGGATGTATGAGATGTCTCAAGGGAGCCTTCATAAAGAAAAAGAAAAGAGGTGCGGAGCAACTATCTGGTTTCAAGTCCCACAATTGGCACAAAATGATTCAAGTAAGGGTATCTCTAACCATGAATATAGTAATTAGTGGCGTAACTATGTGTAATATTTGGGGTATGATGACTTTTCCTCAACTAATCATTTGCATCTATGAATATTGTTTACATTCAGTTCGTACTTCCTACTAGCATATCCCATTGTGCCTTCAAAGATATACGTGATATCATTTACAAGATGGGAGAGCTTATGAGGTGTGTATACATTGTATTTTTTCATTATATATCTTTGAATTTCTACACAAAAATAAACAAGCACATCATACATCTTGACATATACGTAAGCTCGAAGGAAATTGATCCAAACACATTGCAAGATGCTCGAGTATTATCTGTTGAGGTGGTTTGTTTGGTGGAGGAAAATTTTCCTCGATCCATTTTAACTACTCAATTACATTTACTCATACATTTGATTGATGAGATCGCACTTTGTGGGGCAGTTCATGTAAGGTGGATGTTTTTTCTTGAGCACTTCATGAAAACCTTGAAAGATTTTGTGAGGCAAAAAGCACGGCCTGAGGGAAGCATGGGTAAGGGTTGGTTAGTGCAATCATCCCTTGTTTATATCTCTGAATATCTTGCTGAAGTGGATCCCTCTCAACCACGACTATGGAAAGATGATGAAGACTTGAGGATGACCTCTATAGTACCTCAAGGAAAAGGAATGAGTAAAGTGCTAACAAAAGAAGAACTTTGCAAGCTAAATAGTTTTTGTGTGCTCAATAGTGATGTTATGAGTAAATGGGTGACACTACATAATGAAGCAAGGGCAATAAGAAAAAGGGAAAGACAAGAATTTCGCACTAGATATGGACGTAATGTCTCATTTCCAGATCATCTAAATGCGCTCCCACGTCATATTGACATAGATTGGTTACATGAGAAAATGGAGAGAATGGAAAAAGAGGAGGAAATTAATATATCTCAAGAAGAGTGGGAATACGCATGAGGTTGCTTATCAAAGGTGAGACATACTATCAATTAATTTGTTTCTATAAGTTTTATTTTATATAAATAATTGACATGTTTGATCTTTTATCTTTTACTACTAGTGCACATTATTCAATGCACTTTGGTGTGAGGGTAAACATCTTCGAACTCAACGTATAGATGAAAAGAGAAATACCCAAGATTGTGGTATCCTTGCTCACTTCGAGACTGCCAATGGTACCATGGAAGGTTATTGTGGCTTGATCCAAGATATTCTGAAGCTTGACTTCAGACGATTCTTTCTATATGTATTGGATGTGAAGTGGTTTAAAGAAGTGGTAACAAATGGTGAGCATTGCACAATCAAACGTCATCCAAGTGGTTTTGTAATCATTGATTCTACAAAATTTCACCAAAACAAGAATGACACATTAGTACTACCTCAACAATGCGAGCATGTATATATGCAAAGGCTAATTTTTTTATATGTATACATGTGATACATATACACAATATAATAAGTACTTAAGTTTTTTACTTTTGTTTTTCAAATACAGGTTGTGTATCATCCGATGGTAAACAATAACAGATGGTGGTATGTCATCCCTATATCTAATCGTTCAAAACTAATATATGGTAATATTACTGACATGGAGATAGCAGATGACAATCCAACAAATAATGATGATGTGCATGATGACACCATAATGGATGATATGCGTGATATAGTACAAGATGAACCTTGTGATGATGTTCAAGGAAACGCAAAAGAAGACAATAATGTGATTGTCGATGATATTGACGAAGTTATTGAGCAATATAGCAACACATCTGATAGTGAGATAGACTTATTTGTTTCATTACCTCTTGGTAACATAGACCTAGAAGTAGATAGTTTAGCAAGGGCTGATCTCATTGAAGATGAGATGGATCATTCACTGTAACATACTTAATTTTCTTATTGATTCAATATATGTGTATTCCTAATTCTATGCTTTTTATCATGCTCACACGTGCATACTCAAGAATCAATAGTCAATTTTAAAGCAAGCATTGAATTTTCCATAATAAAAAGGAAGTATCTTTTATCATCTTCAAGTACATAGAGAAATTACGAGATACATATTGCAATGCTTGCTACTAATTGTAAGGTTTCTGTCTCTTTCCGCTAATTACTTATATCAGGCTTGTCAACTGGAGGAACTACCATTCATTAGAGAGCAATGAAAAAGAAATTATTAACTCTATTTTTTTAATTCAATGATTCAATGTGTATTCTTAATTCTATGGTTTTTATCATGCGCACATGTGCATGCTCAAGAATCAATTTCAGGTGGTTAAATAATTATTAACTTTGGTTTTTCAATTATGTGAATTGCTAATTTTAGGTGGTTAAATAATTGTGTGTCTGCTAGCGCGTCTATATTAGCGTCTATTTGTGCGGATATATAGACGCAAAATTCGCGTCTATTTACATGCACGTTTACACGCATTTATAGATGCTCCGATAGATGCGCCCGACTTTGCGTATCTAACATGCGCGTCTATGCCTCGTTTCTGTTGTAGTGATAAGAAGTACTTTTTGTTATTTTATTCAATACAATTTGAGCTTTGGCCATGAGGTCAAATCTTTTCTTATAATATAAGTTGTAATTTATGTTATTTTTCCCAATATACTATGATGTTTCACCATGCGACCAAATCTTCTCCTTAAGCTATCTCTTGGCCAAAATAAGGACTCTTGTAGTATCACAATATCTTGCCACAAATCAACCACTTTGTTCATTTTACTACAAGAATGACATTTCGCCATTTGGTCAAATGCTTTCTTATATTATCAACCCTTACTTCCAAAAGGAAAGGCTACTTTCTACTTAGAATTTCTTACTTTCTATAATTTGGCAATGTGGTCAAATCTTGTCTTGCAACAAACAAACCACTTTTTTGGAAATTAATCCTAAAAGTTTAAGACTAAATCTATAGTGGGTTCAATCACAAAATTCTTGGGTATGCTAGATTTGGCTGTATGGCAAACTGTTCTAAGAGAAACATCTTCTATATTATCTCCAAAAAGGACGACCATGTTCTACTTGGAACTCCTTGATTACCTACTATATTTATAGAAAGTTTTGCCATGTGGTCAAAACTTGTCATGCAACAAACAACCACTTTGTTTCCATAAACCATTTTTTTCATTTCAAATTTTCATAACTTCCTATCTATATATTCATATATAAATATCATATCATTTTGCCACAAATTAGCCACTTTTTCCATTCCACTACAAAATAAAAATTGGCCATAAGGTCAAATCTTTCATTTTGTTATCAATGCTAGCATCCAAGAATCCCCCATTCTTATTTCGTTGGGCCATATGATCAAATCTAATATCATACATCTTGCAAACCATGAGATCACTTTTTCATTCCACTATAAAACAATATTTGGCTATATAGTCAAATCCAATTTCACAACATGTTGCAACAAATGAATCACTTTCTTCATATGGTTATGAAACTAGATTTGGCCATATGGTGAAAAACCAATTTATAGAAATCATCTTATCTTGTAGGTTTCACCATGAGGTCAAATCTCCACCTTTCAAGTGTTTTTCACTTTACGTTATATTGATATCTATGGGATTTGCTACATAGCCATATTTGTTTATATGTGAATCTGATATCACAATAAACCGCATCCTCTCTTTTACTAGCCTTTAAAAACCCTATGGTAAAAAACCATGGCAATATTATAGATAAGTCTTATGACTAAAATGGATTTGACCACATGGCTAAAACCAATGACAATGTTTCTACAATATAGCTCCTTTCAAGGGAAACTTACATGTGCACTAATTAAAATGTTAACTTTGGGCCAAATGGAATCGTGAGATTGCTACATAACCACATTGATATATGGGTGGATCTCATATTGGACTAAATCTCATTCTTTGATTAAATAGGATTTGACCACATGGCCAAAAATCTTAGCAAAGTTCCTAGAGTATGATCCTTGCATAGGAAACTTACATGGAGAAGAAATCCAATGTTAACTTAGGGACAAAATCATCCATGACATTTTCTATATAACCACAATGATTTTTCACTATATCTCATACCACACTCACACTCAACATTTCATTATCACTTGACCATTTGGTTAAGCCCATGGTCAAGTCTCACTATTAATAGAATTTGTTCTTCTCACCGCAATTCATAGCAAAGTTTTTACTATATGATTCTTGCAAGAGAAACATAATTAATGCTAAATTGGGGATAGAATAATCCATGAGATTTGATACATAAGCACATATATTTATGGTTGGATCTCATACCACACTTAATCTAAAATTTCAATATTTCATTTTATGAAAGAGTCCCTTTGGAGTACATTTGTCTTATATTTCGTAAAATCTTGTGTTGTTGTGTTTTTAATTTTCAACCTAGAAATCTTATATATTTATTTGAATTTTGTGAATTTTGAATATTTTTAAATCCACTTTTGTCTGATAACTTTTTCTCTTTGTAGGACTTTTCAATGGCAAAGAAAGATAGCGCATCCAAAAAGGAGACCCAAACCATTGATGGAGTTAGTGGTGATTTTGTGTATCCATGGTATGTGGATGTTTATGATAGTCAAGGCAAAAGGGCTGACAATGTTCTCTTATTCACTTTAAAGAGTGATATTAAATTTTTTCAACAAGATGATGTCATAGAGAAAATAACAGATGGATGTGCTAGGAAAGAGGGAATACCATGTAATCTTGTTAAGATCAAGGGGAAAAATGTAGTATACAAACTTGATCCTTTGTCATTTCACTTTGCCCGTATTAAAGAGGACGAAGAATACTCTTTGAAAACAATGGGATGGACCTTAATTGAGGAGGTAAAGGGCACAGAATACATTATATTAGCATTCCAAGTTGTTCAAAATAGTGAGCTACTTTCCCTATCAAGAACATGTGATCGCCCCAACAAAATAATGAAGCTCCACGATAAACAAATAGACTTGAGATCTTCACCTTCTCCACAAGAAGAAAATAATGCATGGAATCCCACAAGCTCAAAGTCAAAATTACCTTAACACAGGTCCTTGTCACAAGCTCTTGTTGTTAGTATGACTGCTAACACTACTGAGAATGATGCCACTTTACCTTCCATGCTAAAAGTTACACCTGCAAAGCCAATAATTTCTCTTGAGGTCAAGGGAGTAGAAAGAACATTCGATTTTCCTTAGATAGTTAAGAAGAAGGAAAAGAAGGAAGAATCATGATTTCACATGTTTGAAAAATTCTTTCCATTTGATCCAACAACACAATTTCCTATTCTCATTGATAGGTGTTATGAGGCACCTCCTTTGTATACTTATAAGTCAATATGTTGGAATTATTTAGAGAATCTAACCACGTCTTTCATAAAGAATCACATGAATCGAGAAACATTAGTATATCTTATGCCTTTTGTACAAGACAACAATGAGAAGAGACCCATGCATCGTGATGAGGTGGATACTAATAAGTTGTACACTTATAGTTATTGGATTATATCAGGGCTTCACTCAATTGATGCAGCAAAGATATATATTCAAAGTAATATTACACATTGTCTAGCAATCAAGCATTTATACACCATGAGAAATGCTAGAATATTAGTGATTGTCTTGCGAAACTGTGCATTGAGCTTTCACAAATGAAAAATATGGAATCGCATAATGTTATGAAGAATGCCCCTTATGTTGAGCAACTTAAAAAATTAAGAGATCAATGGCTAGCATTTGGTTCTCCACCAGAACCCCAACAAGGTCTTTCTAAGACAAGCTCTCAAAAAATACCATGGCAGGTAATCACATATAAGATTACCTTCTCTTTTTGTGAAGATTAGTGTGATGCTCTTTCTTTTCTTCTATGCTCACTATTTTGATCTTTTTTTTGCAGAGATTTGTGGCATACATTGGAGAAAATTGTGCATCTAGAGATTGACATATGATTGTTAGCTCCCAAAAAATATTTGATAGTTGGATCAAAATCATGAAGAGATACTCTAGAGGTGAACTTATATCCCAAGAGGAGAGTTCGAGAAAAAAGGAAAGGCAACCTTCTCCTGCTGTGTTTCGTTGCCTTATGGGTTTAAAGGATGGAGACATCTTTACACTACAAGAGGAGATCAATGAGGATCATATCCTTTTTCTTAGAAAAAAATGGGATAAGGAAGATATGATTGACATGGAAACAAGGGCTAAGAAAATCAAGCAAGATAGGGTCCTAAAGGAGGAATTAGTCACTCTTTTCAATGCTTCAGTTCCAGAAAGTGACACTGTGATGAAGACTTGGAAAGAGCTTGTTGATGATTATGATATCAATGATGAAGTCTACACAAAGATTTTAGCCATTTGCAATGATTGGGTATCAAAGAAGCTCACACGTGGAGCTGATGCAGGGTCCCTACCAAATGGAGCAAAATATATTGTGAACTTCCTAATTCGAAAAAAGCAAAATCCTCTTCAATCCTCCACTACTTCCTCTTGGCGTGTATATGTTGTCGGATGCAATCTAGAAACCTTTGATCTTATACATAATGTTTATAGAGATCCAATTACCATTGGGGTTGTTGTTCTAGATGAAGCACATGGGGTTGAGGGAATGATTTGGGACTCTATAAAGTTTGGAAAGGTTATATCCACTCTACTACAAATGACATGTGAACATAAAAAATTCATGTTGTTATCATTTCTTGATCGAAAGCAAATGGCAACTTTGAAAAATGCTCTTGAAAGCATTTCTTGCAAGTATCGCATGCTAGTTGGTAGTGTTGACTTCCTACCAATGGATAGAATGTTTGCGTTTGGATCTATAGATTCTTTTGTGGTTTTGACATTAGTGACCATGGAGAAAAGCTTCATAAATTTTGAGCGATATATAAACAATATCAACAAGCCTTCCATTTTGGACTTTGAAGGCTTGTACAAGGAGTGCAATGATGAAGATCTTGAAGAAGAACAAAGGATTGCAAAGGCCGTTTTGAGAAAGGAAATGAAAGTTATAGAAAATACAATCAAAGCATTCAATGATGCTCATGAGATTGTATTTGATGTATATGCAAGTGGACTTGCATCTAAGGTGGCATTGGTAAATCATATGAAGACTATTGCAATGGTTTGCAACACTCAAGAGCAAAGAGAGGTTGAAGCACAATTGTGGAGGGTCCATGAGAGTGCCAAAAAAAATTCAAACTCCCAAGAGGTCCTCCTACTGAAGTTCAAGTTCTTGAAGAACCACCCAAGGATATAGAAGAATCAAGCCAAGATATAGCAAGTCTAATTATGAAAGAGAAATTAAAGGCTACTTCAGGTGTTTAAACTCCATTCCTTCTCCTTTCATAAAGGAAGACACATTGATGTAGTTTTGTATTTTTTCTTGAGAAATTACTACCATTAGCATTTGCAATATTTTCTTTCTTTGATGATATTACTTAAAGAAACAATGTCTTTAGTTTTTTAATTCTTTACAAAAGGTACCAAGCATATTTGGTTTTAAAAATCTATTTAAGTAAACATTTTACCAAAATTGTATTAAAGAGCTCATTAAAATTTATCATCCTTTGTAAGGATAACTATTTAATTGTAATCTAGTTTGTAAGAATACTTATCATAATGAAAAGTTTGAGCTAGCTATGCAAAATTTACTTAAGTCTATTTTAGATCTTATTTCAATTAAACTCTTATATGTGTTGTATAGTGATCTTGTCATGTTAGTTTTGGTTAGATTTGTCCACATGGTCAAATCTCTTATCTCTTATAGCCTCTTTTACTACATCACTAGTGTATGTCTATGCATGTACCTTAAGATAAGAGAGGCAACAATATATTGCACACCCCAAAAAAGATTCATTGCACCTCCCAAAGGAGTTTTACCTCAGTAGCAAATATTACAACAAAGATTTCACTCCAATGTATCTTTTGAGATGTGTATATGGAATATTAAGGTAAAATCCTTGTTACAATTCATGAGTTTAAATATCTATCGGATATAACTAGTTCAAAAATAGAATGGTTAGTCCTTAAGAAGAAACTATAAAAACTTATCCAAATAGAGTATAACTTATCTCAATTAAATTGTCATGTGTCACTTATATGTGAGATAGTTTTGGTCACATGTTCATCAAAAGTATCATGTTTAAATTTTATTTTAATGATTAGGACTCATAAACGTATCCTTTGTACATACCATTTTGAAGGCCTTTTTTAGAAACTAAGTATGTTAAATATTATAATGATAATATACAATTTGCAACTAATTATGTAATATTCCCACTCGAAATATTACCAAACTTAATTCCTCGCATGCCGCGTAAACCCTGTGCAAAGTTATCTTCCACATTGTAATTGTCGGTAGTTTAATTCGTAACCCGCATGCGCAAAAACGGGACCTCCACATTGGGAAATCGAGCCCAGGGGTTCAAATCTGCATAATTGCAGGGAAACACCCTCTTGGGAGGGGGCTAAATGGATAATGTTCAATTTAATGTAAAATTTTTTGCTAATTACCCCTAGTCCATGCGTGGTTGGAGGGAAGGGAATGGGAGAAGGAGGAGATCTGGAGAGTTGGGTGTATGGGGGGAGAGCCATGCACCAGTCATGTGGTGGCTCCCCTCTCCCTTTGGGCTATAAAAACCCCCCCTTAGCCTTGGAAGAGGGGGAGGAAAGGCTACATGGAAGAAGAGGAGCCTCATAGGCCACCGTGTAAAGATTAGCTGCTGCCATACTATGTGAGGGTCACCGCCTGGTTGTGGAGGAGCGTCGCTGCTGCCGTGGCCTACTTAATCCGCCGCCACCTCTCGGCTGAAGCCGCCATCACAAATCCTCCTCTCCATCATTATAATTGCCCTGTCCTCATATTCTCCACCCCTTCCCCCCCCCCCCCCCCCCCCAATCATTTCTTTGACCCTGCGTGGTTCCTGGGGAGCAAAAGCTTCCTAGAAGTTTTTGGAAGCTTCTAAAGAACAAGGCTTAAGGCCTTGTGCACACGGGTTCCACCCCGGGTGTTAATAACCTTCCTGTAAAGCCTCCATTTCCGCAGCTCCATTCGTAACAGCCGCATTTCCGCAAGCAAATATCTAATCCCATAAGCCCAAATCCCATAAGCCAAATCCCCACAAGCCCTGGCCTTTTAAAGATCCGAAAGTTGGTGAAGGAATCTCCGCCGACGTTCGAGGGAGAAGGCACATCTTGAGGCTGTTCAGAGAACGCGTAAAAGCGAGGGAATCCGTGGAGTTCAAGTTCTCAACTATGGCTCCCAAGAAGTCGCAAGGCGCACTTGCGGGAAGTTCTTCTCCTAACATTCACGTGGATATCTCACCGAGCCCACAAGCCCAGGTTTTTACTATTTTGATTCCATTAAGCACGATAACTTCATGGACTAGGAAGCACCTATGCATGTCAAATTCACCTAGCCTAGTTAAATGCAATTGGAAATAAATTGTCTATTTGAATGATTACTAGAATTAATTCATCACATGAAATGGGGTCATTATCTCAGCGAGCCCACAAGCCCAGGTTTTTACTATTTTGATTCCATGCAAAAGTAATGCATTAAGCACGATAACTTCATGGACTAGGAAGCACCTATGCATGTCAAATTCATCTAGCCTAGCTAAATGAAATTGGAAATAAATTGTCTATTTGAATGATTACTAGAATTAATTCATGACATGAAATTGGGTCATTGGTATTTTTCAATGTGATAAATGCCAATTGTCTATGCATCTTACGACCTTATCAATAAGTTGCCTTTTAGTGCATTTCAAAGTGATGAGCCTAGAACACCTATTGCCTATCATTATAAGGTTGAAATTATTAAGTGCACCTTTGACTAGACATGGAAAGATTAAGCGTATGTCGCATTTTTAGGCAATATCTTCATTGTAATGATTCATTAGGGAAAGTCGTTAACACCCGTAGGAAATAACAGAGCACGGAAATGATTCTATGAACTTGCATGTGGTATGTGCTTGTAAAATGGAATAGGTTAACTCTAGCTTTAATTAGCATAAACTTCATTTAACTACGTTTTAGTTAGGAAAAGGTTGCATGTTGCACATTCGTCGTGTGTAAAATTCATTCATCAAGAGTTGCATTTAGGGGATGGTTGCATGGTTTATTAAAGCATGAAATTCTAAAGCTTAGAAAAAGAGTTGTAGGCATGATTCTTGAATGTAAGTCCTAGTAGGTTCTATGAAAGTTATTATGCAAATTATCTTGTGTTTTAATTTTAACAAGAAAGGATAGGGTTATTGCGAATCTAATGGTACGTAGAAGCAATAAATCACGTGTTTTCGTGAATTGTGACATGTTGCAACTAGTTTTTTCCTTTAGATCAAGTTAACATCTCTAGGAATGGTTCGTCCTTCTTGCAAGACAAGTAGATCAAATTATCTAAATCACCTAACTCGCAAGGGATTTGTATAGGCATGGTTCAATCGATACGATAAATACCCCAAGCGCTAACTAGGGTTTAGCACGTTAAGGGTTTGGCCTAGTTTTGCACTCGTTGCTAAGTTGAAACCCTCATACCCAAAGGTCCTACCTGCATTCACGGAATGTAGGGTCAATTGGACGATCACGCAAATAATGATCTAGGGAATCTACGATAAGGATCATTCGTTCAAATGCTAAAACTCGGACTGAGATGGAATCCCTAGGACCGAACGTTGTCGGCCTAGTGCAATTAGAATTGGGTTGGGTAAAAAGACACCCTAAACCCTGTTTCTTGTCTAGATATAATTCCGTGACCAAAAAACGCTGTTCAATGGGTGAAATGATCCCATGGAATTGATGCGATACTTGTGCAACAAGTTGCAACGTCGCATGGTCTTATGGTTTGATCATAAGAGAGTTTTGCCATTCCTTGGAATGAGGTTGGCAGGCTCTTGCGCAAGTTTAACTTGCAAGAGGATGAGTAGTCATCCTGTTATATCACATTTCTTAGGGAAAATTGCCAAGTTTAGGAAAGTTAGGTATTTGCTTGGAAGCAAAGGATCAATCAATAATTTGGAGCGACATGGTTGCCAAGATTTACTGTTAATTTATGAAACCTAAGGTAAAGTTAGGTTAACATGATATGACCCTAACCCAAGGACAAAAGGGTGAACAAACAAATCCTTGGCAGATCTTGCCAAGTCGCAATTGATCCCGGATCGAATGTTGGATGCATTCGGAGAGAAGGATTCACTCCTTAGTAGTTGGCCAAATAAATGACCACTAGAATTGATTGTGCTTGTAACAGTTTAGGAGCACTGTTTGCAATTGTTTGCTCAAGGAACTAAAGGATGGAAATATATTTAATGCTTCAGGTTCAAGGCCTGAAGAGAGAGGCAGCTTCAGTTACCCCCGACTATCTGGCTGACTTATAACCAAGGGGGTTGTTAGCCGCACCGGGAACGTGGACCAAACCCGCCGTGTGAGGTCTCTCTGTTGAGCACTACTTGGAGCAAGAGGATGCTTGGGTGCCAGGGGAGCTTTGGCCGTAAATCCCTCGCCTTCCGGGCCCTACACAAGAGGCCAACGTGACTCACGATTGGATCTCGAGGCCCGCATACTAGTCTATGGGCGGAATCTTGGATTAGTAATCCCTGTGGATTGCTGGATAGCCTTTGGGCAGATTATGTATAGCCTTCGGGCGGATTATGGATTAGCCTACGGGCTGGACTTTATGGATGTATTCCAAAGATAAATAAGATAACCTGTTGAAAGGAACTTGTTTGAGATTATTTTTCTATGTCAAGTGCTAAGATTACATGAAAGAACAAGTGTCTAACTGGCTAATTAAGGAAGCTATTTAATGCATGTCCAACTAAATGTGGTAGGTAATTAGACAACTAAAGCAACGTTGAGGAAAGTGCGGTGAATGTGGCCATGGGTCCGTCCTAGGAATGTGGTCTCGGTTGGCTGAGAACTTTTCTCAATTGAAATGGATAGCAAGGAGCTCTTCTCGAAGGGAATAAACAGTAGGGGCGCTGACCTAAGGTTTAGGTTACTAGAATCCCAATTTATGCTGTTTTAGGGGAACGGAATGGGACTGTGCCTTATGGCAAGAGAGGTCGAGCCTTGCATCCCTCTTGTTTTCCATTCTCCTTGAACCAAGAGCAACATGAATCCGCTTCTTCCTTGGCGTTTTTGTGTAAAGTAGTTCACTTGGGGTTCGCCGCTAGTTATCGTTTAGGAAAGTGACCACTAGGGGTAACCGTGATTCAGGTCGGTCCTAAGTGGGAACGGCCGGAATACTTCTGCTACATGGCAGACATAAGAAGTCCTAGATCGCAAACCCCGTAACATTCCATGGGAGTGCTGAGCGGAGCTTTCTAGACTCTCTTTCTGATGGATTGTTAAGACATGTCCTGAAAGGGAACAGATGGGCACGTTATAGTTGGTAATAGAGCAAACCAACGAAGGATCTGTCTTTATAAGAAAACTTAATAAGAAGAAGTAAAGAAAATGTTGCTTTTAGTTACATTTCCTTGCTTATCGATGTTGTCTTGCAGAATGATGAAGCATGGAACAGGTTCATGGTGTTCCACATCATGTTTATGACCGCGATGCATGCCTCGGATTATTGACGAAGGATCGATATGATGAACATCCTAGACCGCATTTATAATCCATCGCCTCTGTACGTAGAACAAAGATGGACAAGCGACTCAGGAATCTATTACATAGCTGCCCACTGGTTTGCGTACCTTTGAACCAACCTAAAGAGAATCAAATGGTTGGAGGACCTGAAGATCATGAAGCTGTTAATTTTTGTTGAGGCTCATGTAAACACAACTTTACATGTCCAAGGTCGAAGGGTCGAGCTAAACACATACGTGTACAAGGAAGTGACCCGCATAATCCCCGTCGACAGGATCGAGGTGTTGGGATGCTATGAGAAGAATGTGTACCAAAGGAAAGGATACCCTAATCTTCCGATGACTTATCGATTCCTAAAGATCCATGACCCAGATCCATACTATTATCCAGTTCCTGTAGCTAAATGTAACACAACATTATTCTCCCCGGACTAATTGGTACCAGTTGCTCTACTGTCCCAAGAAATATTGTACAGTGAAAGGGCTTTGCCCATATGAATGGAATAAGACTTCTTTTTATCAATGATTGTCTTCACTTTAAGTATTGATAAAATGTTAACTTGTTAGGTTTCTTGGCTGAAAGCTGAATTGGGTATGAAATATAATGGTAACAATTAGCGAGTTGTTAACGTTAAGAATCTTGTACTCAGCCGCAACCCCAAGTACAGATTCCCAGTCTAACCCCTACATTAAGTACTGCTGTGATTCAAGGAGAAGAAGTTTCTTCTCAAGCAAATCAAGCCACCAGAATTTGACAAAAAAGGAAGGACTGTCCAAGCTGATGCTGAGATTTGGATAGAGTCCATGGAAGATTACTTTGAAGCGGCCGGTACTACATCCGCCAACTAGGAAATGCTCGCCAAACTGAAGCTCACCGGCGAAGCCAGGCTTTGGTGGAAGCAATGGTGCAGAGATTAAGGGATCTCGGAAGGATCCCTTACCTGGGAAAAGCTGAAAAAAGCTGTGCAAGAAAGATACTTACCACCTGCATATCGCACATAGAAAATGAATGAGTTCTATGAGCTAAAATAGCTAGGTCTGACTCTTGATGCATACTATTCAAAATTTGTCTCACTTCTGAAGTATGCGCCACAAATGGATATGACACAACAAGTGTCAAAATTTTGTGCCGGTTTAAACCCACCAGTGAATACCCACCTCGAATCTATGCGCCCAACAGATCTACAGGACACACTCATTCGAGCTGCGCCCATAATTCAGGAAGTGCAGACCAGGCCAAGAAGTAACAAGACTTGGTCTTATAATGATTAGAACAGAGGAGCATATAGGCCCCAAGCGAAGAGAGTTCAAGGTCAAAGTCGGGGACAAAGAAAGAAAGCAAGGACCAACAATGTCAATAACTTTGCCCCTACCCAAGGTAATGGCCGCAACCTCCGTTGTTTCCACTGCAACGATCCCGGTCATTTCAAAAGGCAATGTCCCAAACTTGGTGGAGGACAATGTTAAGGACCTTTCCAAGGAACCACCCGTGGCCAAGGAGCCACCACTTGGGGTAGAGGAAGAACCGCGTGTGTTGCCAACAGGGAAATGTATGAAGAAGAAGACCCGACCATGGAAGCAGACTTTGAAAGGGTAACAATCCATGCCACCCTTCACAAGAAAGGCCTGAATTGCTAGTTTTCTGTGATTCAGACACCATTAGACTGTCAAGGTGAAGGTTTCAAAACCTTGATTGATTGTGGCAGTACACATTCCTTTATCTCACTAGCTTGTGCAAGAAGATTAGGAATAGCCACAGTAGAAGCACCTACCTTGCTTTTGGAATTAGCAAATGGTTGTGAGGTCACTTGTACCACGCAAACTGCTAAGGTGGAATTCTTTCTGGGAGGAAAGTCGACTTCGGTCAGATTCACGGTCATGAACCTAGGTATCCATGAGTGTTTGCTCGAAATGGATCGGCTTAAACCTAATGACATCCACATTCATTGTGGAAAGGGCCAAGTTTCCTTTTGAAACTCTGAAGGGGAACTGGTCACAACTTAAGGAGAGGGTGGAAAGACAAAAATTTAATTGGCCAAAGCATCCTTGATTATAAAGGGAGTTAGAAAGGCACTACCTATCTACTTGATTAAGCTTAATAAGCTAGATCCGAAACAGGAGTCTAGTGAAGGGCCTTCATGGATAGAGGAGTACGTGCACGTATTTCTTGAAGAGCTGATAGAACTTCTGCCTCAAAGGGAAGTGGATCATGAGCAATTACAAAGAGGCCTTATAGAATGTCCATCCTGGAAGCAATTGAGCTGAAGGAGCAACTCAAGCAATTGTTAGATCAGGGCTATATCCGTCCAAGCAGTTTGCCACGGGGAGCTCCAGTGTTGTTCTAGAAGAAGAAAGATGGAACGCTTCGACTCTATATTGATTATAGAGGGTTGAATCAGTCAACGATTAAGAACAAGTACCCTATTCCTAGAATAGATGATCTTCTTGACTGTCTTCAAGGTGCGAAGATCTTCTCCAAGATTGATCTCAGGTCTCAATACTATCAGATAAGGATCAAGGAAGAAGATATCCCAAAGATGGCATTCAACGCAAGATATGGATACTTTGAGTTCCTAGTCATGTCATTCGGGCTGACGAATGCACCTACCACATTCAATAGGTTAATGTAGGATATCTTTAGGCCATATCTTGACGACTTTGTACTTGTCTTCTTCGACGATACCTTAGTCTATTCCAAACAAGAAGAAGATCATTAACCCCAGCTTCGCATTGTCCTTGAGACAATGAGGGCACACAAGCTTTATGCTAAGATGAAGAAGTGTGAATTCTTCAAACATCACATTGAATATCTGGGATTCATCGTATCAGTGGAATCATTAACCCCAGCTTTGCATTTCCCTTCAGATAATGAGGGCACACAAGCTTTATGCTAAGATCATTAACCCCAGTTTCGCATTTTCCTTGAGACAATGAGGGGACACAAGCTTTAAGCTAAGATGAAGAAGTGTGCATTCTTCAAACGTCAGATTGAATATCTGGGATTCATCGTATCAGCGGAAGGAATCTCAGTGGATCCACAGATGTTCTAGAATGGCCAATACTAACAACTGTCAAAGAAATACGTAGTTTTCTTGGAGTAACAGGATGGTATAGGGTCTTTATCAAAGACTATGCTTTGATTGGAGCACCTCTGATGGATTTACTGAAGAAGCAAACATCGATTGCATGGTCAACTGCCAAACAATCTAGCTTTGATAGATTAAAGCAAAGCTTGGTATGAGCACCTATCCTAAAACTCCCGAACCTTAATAAGGAGTTTGAAGTAGTAACTGATGCTAGCACACTTGCCCTAGGAAGTGTGCTTAAACAAGAAGATCATCCTGTAGCATACTCTTCAAGAAAACTAAAGATCCATGAGAAGAATTATGCTACCCATGATCTAGAACTATTAGCTCTCATCCATGCTCTCAAGCTTTGGAGACACTACCTATTGGGTAACAAGTTTACCCTAGTGAGGGATCATAAAATTCTCAAGTGGATCTTTACCCAGAATGAACTCAACATGAGGCAATGTTGGTGGATTGAAGTGCTAGAGGAGTATGATTTTGAAATCAAATACCAGCCTGGAAAGAAGAATGTAGTTGCCGATGCAGTTAGTCGCAAGGCATTTCTTAATTCTCTAATCTTGCAAAATCCATCAACAGCTAGATCTCTAGCCACAAAGGTATCCATGCCAAGCAACCCAATACTTGAGCTAGCTAGAGAAGAAGCTTGCCATGATCCAACCTATCAAAAGATGCTAAGGGAGATCCCTATCAAGGATCAAGACCAAAAGCTACAGGCTAAGTATCATGAATTCTCTATTAGTAGTGGACTTGTCTACTATAGAACGAGATTATGTATACCAGCAAGCCAATTGCTCAAGTAGAAGATACTTTGGGAAGCTCATGATTCCCCTTTCTTGGCTATGCCAAGACCCTCAATGAAAAGCTACTATTGGGAGAGGCTTAAAGGTGACGTTCTCAAATATGTCAGTGTTTGTCTTGTCAACGTATTAAAGCCAAACATGTCAAAATGCCAGGAAGGTTACAACCACTTGACATTCCCCAAATGAAATGGGAATTCATCAGTATGGACTTCGTTGTTGGCCTACCCCAAGTTCAGGGTGGATACAACTCCATTATGGTTGTGGTTGATATGCTTACTAAGGTTGCACACCTTATTCTTGTTAAGACAAACTATAAAGCCTCAGACATTGCAAGGTTGTTTATCAAGGAGATATTCAAGCTACATGGGTTGCCCAAAAGAATCATTAGTGATCGTGACTCTCTCTTCACATAACACTTCTGGAGAGCTATCCTTGAAGCCATTGGGACTAAACTCTGTTTTAGTACAACTTACCATCCATAAACCGATGGTCAAATGGAGTGAGTCAACCAATTCATCAAGGATATGCTAAGGGAACACTGCTGCCGTGAACCAAAAAGGTGGATTCAATACTTGCCACTTGTTGAGTTTGCTTACAATGCTTCTTACCAACAAAGTATTCAGGTGACCCCTTTCCAAGCATTGTATGTGCATGACTATCGAAGTCCTTTAAACTTCTCAGATCCAACCTTGAGGGTTGAAGCTTCAAGGCAGATGCTGGAAGAGATGGATGACCAAATGAAGTCAATAGGACAGGACATCCAAGATGCCAAGGATAGACAAAAGGCATACGCGGATTTGAAACATTGAGATAGAACCTTTGAGGAAGGAGACATGGTCTTCATTCACATACGCCCAAATAAGAGTTCGCTATTCTTAGGAGATTGCAAGAAGCTAAGTCCAAGGTATTGTGGACCATACAAGATCCTCAAGTGCCTAGGACCCAATGCTTATAGACTGCAACTCCCTGAGAACCTAAAGGTTCGTAATGTATTCCATATCAGCCTATTGAAGAAGTATGTGCCTAATCCTAGCCATGTACTTGATGACCAACAAGTTGTTATGCCTAGCCAAGGAGTCCTTGAGCTAGGGCCTGACAGGGTCTTAGATGTTAGGGAGAGACAATTGAGATCCATAACCTTGAGAGAATGCCTCGTCGAGTGGAAAGATTATCCCGAGGAGGATGCCACTTGGATGGATGAAAGCACTCTCAACCAACAATATCCCCAGTTCTTCTCGAGATAAGGACATCTCGATTCCTCCAAGGGGTGTGAATGTAATATTCCTGCTGGAAATATTACCAAACTTGACTCCCCGCATGCCGCGTAAACCCTCTGCAAGGTTATCTTCCGCATTGTAATTGTTGACAGTTTAATCTGTAGCCAGCACACGCAAAAACGGGACCTCCGCATTGGGAAATCAAGCCTAGGGGTTCAAATCTGCATAACCACAAGGAAACACCCTCTTGGGAGGGGGCTAAATGGATAATGTTCAATTTAATGCAATTTGTTTTGCTAATTCCCCCCAGTCGATGTGTGGCTCGAGGGAAGGGAATGGGAGAAGGAGGAGATGTGGAGAGCTGGGTGTATGGGGGGGAGCCATGCACCAGCCACGTGGTGGCTCCCCTCTCCCCCCCTTGGGCTATAAAAACCCCCCCTTCGCCTTGGAAGAGGGGGAGGAAAGGTTGCGTGGAAGAAGAGGATCCTGATAGGCTACCGTGTAAAGATTAACTGTTGCACTACGTGAGGGCCATCGCCTGTTGTGGAGGAGCGCCACTGCTGTCATGGCCTACTTAATCTGCCGCCACCTCTCAGCTGAAGCTGCCATCACAAATCCTCCTCTCCATCATTATAATCGCACTGTCTTCATATTCTCCTCCCCTCTCAATCATTTCTTTGACCCCACATGGTTCTTGGGGAGCAGAAGCTTCCTAGAAGCTTTTGGAAGCTTTTAAAGAACAAGGCTTAAGGCCTTGTGCACACGGGTTCCACCCCGGGTGTTAAAAACCTTCTTGTAAAGCCTCCATTTCCGCAGCTCCATTCGTAAGATCCCCATTTCCGCAAGTAAAACTCTAATCCCAAAATTGCAAATCCCATAAGCCCAAATCCCATAAGCCAAATCCCCACAAGCCCTGGCCTTTTAAAGATCCGAAAGTTGGTGAAGGAATCTCTGCCGAACGTACGAGGGAGAAGGCACATCTTGAGGCTATTCAGAGAAAGCGTAGAAGCGAGGGAATCTGCAGAGTTCAAGTCCTCAACTATGGCTCCCAAGAAGTCGCAAGCGCCTACGAGAGGTTCTTCTCCTAACATTCACGTGGACATCTCCCCGAGCCCACAAGCCCAGGTTTTTACTATTTTGATTCCATGCAAAAGTAATGCATTAAGCACGATAACTTCATGGACTAGGAAGCACCTATGCATGTCAAATTCATCTAGCCTAGTTAAATGAAATTGGAAATAAATTGTCTATTTGAATGATTACTAGAATTAATTTATGACATGAAATTGGGTCATTGGTATTTTTCAATGTGATGAACGCCAATTGTCTATGCATCTTATGACCTTATCAATAAGTTGCCTTTTAGTGCATTTCAAAGTGATGAGCCTAGAACACCTATTGCCTATCATTATAAGGTTGAAATTATTAAGTGCACCTTTGACTAGACATGGAAAGATTAAGTGTATGTCGCATTTTTAGGCAATATCTTCATTGTAATGATTCATTAAGGAAAGTCGTTAACACTCGTAGGAAATACCAGAGCACGAAAATGATTCTATGAACTTGCATGTGGCATGTGCTTGTAAAATTGAATAGGTTAACTTTACCTTTAATTAGCATAAATTTCATTTAACTATGTTGTAGTTAGGAAAAGGTTGCATGTTGCACATTCGCCGTGTATAAAATTCATTCATCAAGAGTTGCATTTAGGGGATGGTTGCACAGTTTATTAAAGCATGAAATTCTAAAGCTTAGAAAAAGAGTTGTCGGCATGATTCTTGAATGTAAGTCCTAGTAGGTTCTATGAAAGTTATTTTGCAAATTATCTTGCATTTTGATTTTAACAAGAAAGGATAGGGTTATTGCGAATCTAGTGGTACGTAGAAGCAATGAATCGTGTGTTTTCGTGAATTCTGACATGTTGCAACTAGTTTTCTCCATTAGATCAAGTTAACATCTCTAGGAATGGTTCGTCCTTGTCGCAAGACAAGTAGATCAAATTATCTAAATCACCTAACCCACAAGGGATTCATATAGGCATGGTTCAATCGATACGATAAATACCCCAAGTGCTAACTAGGGTTTAGCACGTTAAGGATTTGGCCTAGTTTCACACTCGTTGCCAAGTCGAAACCCTCATACCCAAAGGTCCTACCCGCATTCACAAAATGTAGGGTCAATTGGACGATCATGCAAATAACAATCTAGGGTTTCTACCCTAAGGATCATTCCTTCAAATGCTAAAACTCGGACTGAGATGGAATCCCTAGGTCGGCCTAGTGCAATTAGAATTGGGTTGGGTAAGAAGACACCCTAAAACCTGTTTCTTGTCTAGATATAATTTCGTGACCAGAAAACACCGTTCAATGGGTGAAATGATCCCATGGAATTGATGCGACACTTGTGCAACAAGTTGCAACATCGCATGGTCTTGTGGTTTGATCACAAGAGAGTTTTGCCATTCCTTGGAATGAGGTTGGCAGCAGGCTCTTGCACAAGTTTAACTTGCAAGAGGATGAGTAGTCATCCTGTTATATCACATTTCTTGGGGAAAATTGCCAAGTTTAGGAAAGTTAGGTATTTGCTTGGAAGCAAAGGATCAATGAATAATTTGGAGCGACATGGTTGCCAGGATTTACTGTTAATTTATGAAACCTAAGGTATTGGTTAAGTTAGGTTAACATGATATGACCCTAACCCAAGGACAAAAGGGTGAACAAACAAACCCTTGGGGGATCTTGCCAAGTCGCAATTGATCCCGAATCAAATGTTGGATGCATTCAGAGAGAAGGATTCACTCCTTAGCACTTGGCCAAATAAACGACCACTGGAATTGATTATGCTTGTAACAATTTGGGAGCATTGTTTGCAGTTGTTTGCTCAAGGAACTAAAGGATAGAGAGATATTTAATGCTTCAGGTTGAAGGCTTGAAGGGAGAGGCAGCTTCAATTACCCCTGACTGTCTTCTTGACCCTAACGAAGGGGGTTATTAGCCACGTCGGGAATGTGGACCAAACCCACCACGTGAGGTCTCTCCGTTGAGCGCTACTTGGAGCAAGAGGATGCTTGGGTGCCAGGGGGCTCTGGCCGTAAATCCCTCACCTTCCCGGCCCTGCACAAGAGGCCAACGTGACTTTAAGAGGAGTGGGAGAGAAGAAGTGAAGGGAGAGAGAGAGGGAAGAAGAAGAAGAAGAGGTAGGAGGGAGAGAGAGAGAAGAAGAGAAGGAGAGAGAGAAGAGAAGAAGAGGGAGAGAACGTGAAGGAGAGAAGAAGAAGGAGAGGTTGAGAGAAGAGAAGAAGAGAGGCGGAGGGAGAGAAGGAGAAGAGGTAGAAGAGGAAGAGGAGAGGGAGAGAAGAAGAGAAGGAGAGAGAGAAGGGAGAAGAAGAAGAAGAAGAAGAAGAGAAGAAGGAGAAGAGGAGGAAAAGAGGTAGAAGAGGAAGAGGAGAGGGAGAGAAGAGGTAGAAGGAGAGAATATAGGAGTAGAAAAAGAAGAAGAAGAAGAGGAAGAAGAGAGAGAAAGAAGGAGAAGAGAAAAGGAAGAAGAGAGGGAGAGAGAGAGAAGGAGAAAGAGAAAGGAAGAGAGTTGGAGACAAGTCACCCCTCATTGGCAAAGGATTCCCTTCCCGTGACCTTTCCCTCCCCAACCGGTCATATTGAAGGCTGCTAAGGCCTGGACTATCCAAACCCCGAGTAGTAATGGCTCCCAAGAAGAAAATTGTAGGAAGTGTAGGTGCCAAAGTTGCCGTTGGTACCGGTAATTCGGGAGAGGCGAGCGGAGTGACCAAATTTGCAATAAACGACCCTACAAAGACAAATCAAACCCAGGTTCTTTAAGCGTTATAACTAATTATGTATTATTTCTCGTGGAAGAGATGAAAGGGTTAGCTACGTGCATGGGACAAGAAGGAGTCTTAGGGTTTTTGTTTACTCTAAGCGCTAAGTTGCATGCGTGAAATGGTAGAGTATGGAATTTTCATAAGTTTATATGCATGAAATGATAACTTTTACACACATAAAATGATAAGATTATCGCCTTACTTCACAAATAATGATAGCTTTTTAATGAGTTCAGTGCATAAATAGTCATTTAGAATTCATGTTTCACAATCATGATTAAAAGAAACACATGAAATGCTAGTTTCCATTCATGAGATACATTCGCACCGTTGGATAAAAACCTAGACTTTGATATATGCAAGCCACATGTGATCGAGTGCATTAGGGATAAGTATTCATTGCCAGGAATGAAGAGAGATAAAGGTCATTTAGGATGTACAACTATACTAAATGCACCATGTGCGTGATAGATAAGGTTGATTGGAAAATTCTGCATAGAACCGCACTAAGAGAAATGGAAGGATCGCATGCATCTAAACTATATCTTTAAGGTCTAAATGAAGAATCATGTGTTGCCAAGTGTGTTAAATGAGCTTGGTTGGAACTAGAAGATTAAAAGACCCTTGATTGGGTTGCAAATAAGGCATGTATGTTGCCTTGATTGACCAGCTAGTGCCTGAGCTAGGGTTAAGATACCATAAGGTAAAACCCAAGGGAAAGGGTAAGTCAAAATAAGTTAACTTAGCAAGAACATTTGCTTGCATAATCTTGTTTGAGATTATTTGGATCTTGCCAAGTCACGAATGATCCAGGATTGGATGCTTGGAGCATCTGGGAAAAAGACCCAGGATCGAATGCTGGGAGCATCCGAAAAAAAGGATTCACACCTTAGCAGTTGGTCGTACAAATGACCTCCGAAGTGTTTGTGATTGTACACTTAGTTACATTATTTGATCTCTTTGTTCAAGAAACTAAGTCAAGCAAAAACACTTAATGCTTCATGTTAAAAGCCTACAGGGAGAGGTAGGAATAGTTACCTCCGACTGTCTGCCTGGCCCTATCCAAGGGGGTTGTTAGCCGCGCCATGTATATGGACCTAACCCACCGCGAGAGCTCTCTCCGTGGTGCTGATTGGAGTGGGAGGATGTTTGGGTGCCATGGGAGGCTCTGGCTATAAATCCCTTGCCTTTGGATCCCACACAAGAGACCGACGTGACTTGAGATGGGATCTCGAGGCCCATGTACTAGTCAATGTGCGGAACTTGAAGCAACAATCCTGTAGATTGCTGGGATAGCCTTCGGGCATGATATTGGATGTACTCTAGGATTATGATAAATAAAGATCAAATATTGGAGATAAAGGAACTTGCTTGACATTTTTTTGTGTCAGTGCCTAAGTTGCGTGAAGGACATGATTAATTTGATTAATTAAGGAAGCTTCTTTTGCATGTCAAAACATAATGCGGTAGGTAATTAGATAACTAACGAAAATTGAGGAAAGTGCGGTGGACCTGACTTAGGTCTGTCGTATGGAAGGGTGGTCCCGGTTAGCTAGGAACTTTTCTCAAATGACAAGATAACAAGACTATGAAGACCTAGTGTCAGTAGATGTAGAATCTCGTTTTATTCTGTTTTAGGGGAAAGGAATGGGACTATGTCGTATGGCAGAGAGGTTCAGCTATGCATCCCTCTCATTTCCCATTCTCCATGAACCAAGTGCAGCATGAATCCACTTCGACTCTACTTTCCCTACGCAAAGTGGTTCATCTAGAGCTTGACGCTAGTTACTTTTAGAGACCTTGCCAATTGGAAAGGAACCATGACTTCAGGTCGATCCTAAGTGGGAACGGCCGAACACTTCCACTCAGGGCAGACTCGAGAAGACCTAGATCGCAAAGCCTATGACATTCCTTGAGAGTGATAGGCGGAGCTTTCTAGACCCTCTTTCTGATGGGCTGCTAAGACGTGTCCCACAAGTGGATGAGCGGACACGTTACAATTTTGGCCAAAGCCAATATCCATCTTGTCCATATATTGTCAAGATAGATAGAAATTTTGAATAAAAGATATTGATATATCATGCATATACATACAAAAATGCAAATGGGATGAGCAATTATTTAACATTCTTGTGTCTATTGGTTTACACACAAAAAAAGAACCATCACATCATAGGTTATCCAAACTTATTACTATATGATATTAGATCAAGTTATTAAACAACATCTAGTTAGTGGTGACTCTTTTAAGGTCCTAGTTCATGAAACTTATACATGTCACTTTAAATGATGCTATATCTAAAAGAAAAAACTCATATTATAATATCTTCAAATCCATAACATTATAAATTTTGGCCATGATAACATATTTTCATACAATGTTTAAGGCTCTTGTATTCTAAATTCTCTCTCCACTCCATCAAACCTTTGTATTCTTACATTAAACTTGGAAATTTTCTAGGTATATACTAATGAAGCCTCCTTGATGTTTCCACCACCATACAACATCATATTTTGTTAGTATGCTAGAAAAGATAGAGGTGAAATCCAAATCTCTTAATAGCCACATAGTTTACATTCATAATTTAAGCTCTCAAGATGTGTGATCTCATATTTGTAACATACAAAGTTCCCTTTAAATATAAACATAAATGTAGTGCTCTCTTTCATTCACAAAAGCAAGACATTCATTAAAAGTGGGACTTGGAAAAGTCCCAAAATCTCTAATATGGTGTTTTTGGCATTCGTCACAATGCTTTACAAATTTGGTAGCATTGCGGAATAGGGTGGGCCACCATAATTGAGATTGTAGCACCTTGTAGGCTGTGGTATCTCTATTGAAGTGCCCTCCAATGATTCCAACATGTGCTTCAGTTTAGCACCTCATGCATTTCATGCTCACCCATGCATCTTTGCAATAAACCATCTAGTCCCAATCTACAGAGTTTCCCAGCAATTAACTAATAGAGCTAAATATTAAGGATAAGGCACTTTTAAGTCATCTACAATCCCCTATCCAACGACTTCTCTTGTGGGTATGGAGGACATATGATTGGCCATGTAATGTTGCTTGTCCCCTTGTGTACAACCACAGATAAGTCAAACTCTAAAAGTAGAAGCAATCATCTAGCTATATGTCCCTGTAGCACAGGGTTTATTTACAGAATAAAGCAAAGCTTGATGGTCCACAAAGAAGGTGAAAGGCATAGCCAAAGATAATACGAAACTTCTTTACAGAAAATACCATGGCTAGGCCTTCCCTCTCCATCGTAGAGTAGTTCATCTTTGTATCCATGAGTTGTCTACTGCTAGCAAATCTCACCGAATTGTCAAGATTGTGTCCACCAGACTAGCACAAAATAGCTTCCATGGGCAAACATTGGCGCATCAACATGCACATAGAATGTTATGCTCCAATTTGGGGCTCATAGAATCTATGGTAGTGAGAAAATTTTTTAATTCTTCATAAATGTGTTGGTACTTCTTGGTGCACGCAAATACAATGACTAACTTGTAAAGTTGTCTAACAATCAATGCATAGTTTAAGATGAAGCGGCGATAGTACCCTGTGTGCCTCAGAAGCATTGAACTCCCTTATAGTTTATTGGTATTGGCAAGTCCTCAATAACCCTAATTTTGGAGAAGTCTGTGATAATGCCATTCTTGGACACCACGTGCATGCATGGATCATCAAAGAATACCTCTAGTTCTTGTTGACAAACATGGATCTTGAGCATATTTTAGCTATGGAGGCTTGAACTTGTAAGCAAGAGACATGAAGAAGAATAATGACTAGACACAAACTTTTACTCAAGTGACGGAGGACAATGGAAAAACGGGCCTAGGCCATGGTCGGCCATGAAAAAAGGGGATAAGGGGATGACCGCCAAAAATGGATTTAGGGTTTTGTATATAAAGTTGAAAAGTGAATGAGAAGCTCATTCTTGTGTGTGGCCAAAAGTGGCTCTCTTCTTCTTCTTCTTCTTCTTCTTCTTCTTCTTCTTCTTCTTCTTCTTCTTCTTCTTCTTCTTCTTCTTACTTGCTTGAGCTTGTGCTTGAGAGAGGGAGTGTGAGAGTGTGAGGGACTGAGTGTGTGAGGGTAAGGGACTGGGAGGAGAAGCTCTCCGTCTTCTCCTCTCTTCTTCTCTTCTCTTCTTTTCTCTTGTCTTGCTTGCGGCAATGGAGCTTGGAGTGGGGAGCTTGTGGATGGAGCTTGCTTGAAGCTTGCACTTGGATCATGGAGCTACTAGAGTGTGCAGGAGAGGAGGTAACTCTATCGGCATGGAGGTAAGCTCACTAAACTTGTAGATATGGATGGCACGTCAGCTATGTGAGAGGTAGCCATTAGTGCTCAGCTTGGAACACTTGAAGAAATAAGCGGTGTGTGGGTCTTGGCGATTGAGCAAAAGCTCCCACATTTTGATTCTGCTGCCAAGACTAACGGATTCAAGCCTTGAGCGCTTGTGCGCTTCCAATCAAGCATCGAAGTAGGATTTTTCTCGAACCGATGCTTGAGGTAGATGGGTAAGAAGTGAGGGAGTTTGAAGAAGTATTCGATCTCCTTAGCAAGTAGGTTTTTGATTTTTGGACTTGGAAAAGCATGATGGAGTAGTGTAGTTATTTCCCTTATGATTTTTTCTTGCATTTAGGAAGGATATAAGCAAAACATTGGAGCACGCAGTAGGGTTTTCTGTTGCTGTATAATAGGCTGAAACATGGAAAAGAATGGCAAAAAATAAAATTTTGGGTTAAATCTTGGTGAAGGGAGCAAGACTAAGGTGAGTGCAGGAGTGGGTAGGGTGATAAGGGGCTAGGAGTAGCAAGAAAGGCCAGATTTTGCGTTGCAAGGTTTCAGGAGAGCAGGACTGAGGGAGAGAGCTTCATCATGTGGACTTGCTTTGATATGGTCATCTAGGAGTTATTTGCCCACCAGCCCAGGTAATTCCACACCTTCCACTACATGTGTAGCTTGGATCTGGAGGTGCTCAATAGGTAGGAAGGCCTCAATCACTTGGCACGACAAATTCTTTGAAGTCTGACAAAAATTGTGTCGCACTCGGCCCGTTCAAGTGACAGCAATTTTGGGCAGAGTCCCAGAATCAGCCTTGGGACCACTCCGCCATTCGGCCCTTTAGTATTTAGCCCTTGACCAACTACACTTGAGCACCTTTCACTCCGCCCATTCGAGTCAAGCATTCGAACCAACTTTGAAATTCAGCCCTCGGCCCTATCAACTCGGCCCAACCCCACTTGAACAAGTTGACATTCAGCCTGATCGAATTCACCATTCGGCCCTCTGCCCACTTACCTCATCCCACTTGACTTGGCCCACTCGGCCACTCAAGCCCTTGGACAACCACACTCGGACTGGCTGAATCTGACATTTGGACCAGTTACATTCAGCCATTTCTCATTTGGCTCTCGGATGAGCCGAATCGGGCATTCGGCCCTTGCGATTCAGACCTGTTGGGCCGAATTTGGATTCTTTCAAATTTTAACTTGTAGACTTTGAAAGTGACCAAGAGACCATATAGAGCCAAAACCATATCATAGATCGATCATTGGGCTAAAATTTAGAGGAAGTAGTTCAAAGTTTTTCTACGAATGGTCCTTCAAATTGCACATGGCATTTACCGTAATGGCCATGCGAACCCCCGCAGTAGAGGGGGCTCTGCCCCCTCCGCACCTCCCCTAAGCAGGTTGGAGAGAAAACATGCACCATAACAAGTCCTCCAAATTAGACCCTAGTGTAGTAATGGCTCTACACGAGCATGGATTCTCACTTGCAAAAGAGCAACCAAAAGCCCATACACGAACAAAGACAAAAAGAAACCCCAGAACCTCAATGGCCAATCTAGCCAACAAGGGGAAAAAAGGCCACATTGCAAAAATACGTACGTGTTGCATTCGGACTACATCTAGTCAAGGCTGAAAGCAACAATATCAAGCTACAATTGCGAGGATGACTAGATATGACAGTCCTAATGATAGATACACCTTGAATAGCACTGCATAGATGATCCAAGACTTCAGTGGAGAGTCCACATCTAGTTGTGCAGTTGGGGACTGAAGGGCTTATCTTACGGTCAAACTCACCTACGAAAAGAGAGCATACTATCGATGCTTTGATCGATGAAGGAGCAGATTTTAATATCTTGACCTATGACGCATGGACCCTACTAGGCCAACCAAATCTCACACCGACTAATACAATTCTTAGTCCTTAGGGAGGACACCCACAAGCACTTATAGGGAAGTGTAAAATCCTTGCGAAAATTGAAGCTGAGAGCTTTCCTATCCTATTTCATGTTCCTCCAAATAGTGCTGATTGCGGAAAGGAAACCCTCCTAGGAAGACCCTTCAAAAGGGCAACCAAGTGTGAGGCCGATTATCTAGCACAAAGGATACACTTGACACTACTAGGTGTGAGGATAGTCACAACCTTTAGCAAGGGTGACCTTATAGAACCTTGAGGGAAAGGCAAGGAAGGTGCTAACATAACAGACAAGCCTAGTAATGAGAGCAAGGACCTATTGAAAGAGTTGATACAAGCATAGGTTGAACAAGGAGAACTAGTGAGTGAGGCCATGCTTGAAACAAGAAGGTCAGGAGACTATGCCAAGGGTAGGCTTCGGGGTCACAAACGTCATAGGAGACCACAAAATAAGCCCAAGCCTTATAGACAAAGGTATCGATGGAGATCTAGCACAATGCCGCGATGGATATACAAAGTGTTGTTATGTGCTCTAGGATATTACGTAGGTAACCAATGGATTTGGATACCAAAACCCTTGGCTAAAGTACCTCTGTCAGACTGAAGTCCAGATCGTATCAAAAGAAAAAAAGCACAGGAGGAAATCTAAGAGAAAATCTAGGTCTTATGGCAAGAAACCAAACAAGAGTGTTCGAACGGAAGAGCCTCAGCCTAGCATGCTTAATAAGCAAATGTCACATGTAACCATTGAGCGTGCACAAAGACCACTAGTGCTCAAGGAGCTTTTGACTTCCCAAGAGGATAATGAGCACCACAAGCACAATGCTACTCATAAGAAGGCTGATTGCTCAACAAAGCAAATGGTACAATTGCCTACCAGCTAGAGCAAATCTTCCAGCTAGTGTCAAAGCCACTTAGGAGCCCCAAGCCTCCTGCACTCTCTTTCCCTAAATGGACACAAGAAGCACAACAACAGTCATCAAGTGCAGCTACTCAATCCCAATCTCTATCTCCATCTAAGCTTCCAAATGTCCAAAAGATGGGACATGACACCACCCGTAGCTCTCGGCCCAAGGATGTGTCTGTGCAATCTATTGTGACTAGATCAATTGAGGCTTAATTCGCACAAGTGAATGCTCAAAGGGTAGCAAAAGACACAACCATTTCCGATCAGCTTGAGGACCTGACACTGCAATTTACTAACAGTAGCTAGTCCACTGAACTAGCTGCTACTACTTCCAATCAGGGATCACAGCAGTCATAGCCTTTGGCCGTGATGACACCCCTTGTGGGATACGTCCTTAGCAATTCACGTATGGAAGAGGCATCACAACCAACATCCTTGACACCTCGAGCACTTCCAAAGCACCTAAATCCTAGGCTTGAGGAGAAATCTCTCAAAGAGGTGGCCAAGGAGAGGATTCATGTGACCAATCAACCTAACAAGGCTGTTCAACAAGTCGCATCTAAGTCCCATGAGAGCACACCAGAGAAAGAGAGTGCTAAGGCCCAACCAAGCACATCAACGATTGACCTAGTTCAAGGTTCTAAGTCCTTAAAGGAGACACCGCAATTTCCCAAGAAAAAGAGGACAAAACAACAAAAACAACGACAGTTGCAAGTGGTGGTAGATGCCAAGACAATCGAGATCAAGAGCACGAAAGAACTTGGGAATAAAGCATTGAATCCACCCACTAAGAAACCCAGTGCCATCTCCCCTAATAGTGGTGAAACCTCAGATACATCCATGTGTTCTGATAATTCAAAGAAACCATCATCATCAGCATTGCTTGCAACACTCAATCCACCGACAATAGAACTCACATTGACCAATCAAGAGTGGATACAACACTGTCACAATAGGGTGACAAATCTATACCAGTCACATCCAAGGAGAACCATGATGCAATAACAACAAAGCCTCATGAGGAACATGGAAGCCCCGAGGACATAAGCAATCCTAGAGTTGACCAATCTTTCTCATCTAGGCCTGAGCCCCTAGCTATGCTAAAGCCTAGGGAAAATCCTAGAACCTTGCATGAGATAGAAACCAAGGAAGCTCTCATTGAACATAGAAGTGTCACAAAATGCTTAACTAAGTTGGATGCTAAGCTCAAAGTGTTTGCACGTTTCTATGTCCTTGCAGGCATGGGTGCATTCCCTAAGAAGCATCTTGAAGAATACTTGCCATTTCCCCTATCCTGGGAAGAGCAAGAGCATCTCGACGAGCACTATGAGAGGCTCCTGCATGAACACATGCGACTCACCTCTGACAAGGAAGCCAACGAACTACGCTTAACTGTAACATTCAATGGTGTGCTCTGCCAACCAAATCTCTTAGAGATAGAGCAACTAAAGCAACAATCATAGGGTCTAAGTCAATTTGAAAAATGTTGGTTTGAAAATCGTGTTGCAATGGCCAAACAAGGAGCCCAAATTATGACCGTCTCAGAGGAGCGATTGACCATATGGTGGTTTCAAAGAGACCCAACCTATCTAGCATTGACTTCCTTTTGAGTATTGACTGCCATTCGGGGTATGGACTTAGCTAGAACTAGCCAAGTGAACTCTCTGACTGATAAGGTTCTCACTGAGGAGGAGCTACATGTTGCAAGTAGACTCGGACAATGTACCATGATACTTAGCATTGCAAAATACCTGATGTTATTAAGAAGGCTACCACGTGTACTCGATGCAAATGCCACACTCCAATACAATCCTGATTTCTACAATTGGTTTTTATCCTCGCAATGTGATATGGGTTCATAAATATGTACATAAATAAACAATGAGTTTTGTGACCCTGTATAGATAGTATCAACACACACAAGCAATGATAGTCAAGCGCAGGGAGAAGAGTTGGATTTGACAGGTTGAGCTCCTCAAGTCCTCCTCTCACCACACTTCCAGAAGTTGTCTGACCATTCCTGCCTCTAAGTGGAGGGCATACAACCCTCATTACCACCATAGGAAGCCCTGGCCAATGCCTCTAAGGGCGTAGATGGGGCACCATCCCCTTCTATACACCTTTTTCCATATTCGGTCTCTCCTTCCAGGGATGAGACCTGCCCCACTCCATCAGACCAGTCCGCACAACTTAGCATAAGTCAAGATTTGCTAATGGCTAGAATACGCCCCGCAGTTGAAGCAAAGCGAATATCATCACAAGGGTCGTCCCTCTACAACAAACATTGTATGCCTCACCTCGCCCCTCCTCCTCATATGCACTTGATAATCCACTATTTAATCCCTTTCATGCAAATAATTCTATCGTGTCTCAAAGCCTAACCTTGATTCACATTTTGCATATTTCCTCTATAGTAGCAGTCATGGAGCACCTAGTGCAACTATCTTGCAAGGATGCTATCCGTCGTCCGAGGGAGCATGCGGCACAAGCTTGTCTGCCAGAACACTATGTGCCTACCCTTAAGAGGTATGAAAAGAAATGAGGCCCCAAGCGATACCGCCCTGGATGTAGGCCAAAAACTTCCTAGGCCAGGAAAACAAAAGCTCAGGGGAATGCCCGGGGAGTGGCAATCCCGGCCGTGCGGGCCCTCCCCAGAAGCTCGGGCACTAGGTGATCAAAGGAGGAGAAGGAAGCTTGATTCAAGGAGCAATTTGATGAATTGTTTCGAGACATTCTTGAGATTGAGGTGGCCAGGGACTATACCTTTTGGGTCCCAACCGATGTCTTCCTTGCCCAACCTACAAGGAGCCCACTGGCAGCATAGCCCTAATCTCCTGACCATCCAAATTCACCCCGCCTCGTACAAATCCAGTAGGCCCTATGTTGTATGAGTTGCTTGCCAAACACCATCCTACCACAACTTTTTGTTTTAAGTGGTTAAAGGGGCAAGCCTCCCCCAACTGTACAAACCTTTCTTACTACTAATTCATGGCACGTCTTTAACAAGATTAGATGAGATGCATCGCAATCAACACCATAGGATTTAGATGAAGTAATGTATTTTTATGTTGTAGCAGTTTGTCATAATTGATGCATGTGATTTACATATACTCTCACGAAGCGTCAAGTGGATGCAAGACAACACAAGTCTTTGTATGAAAGTGTTCAACTCCCAAGTAAAAACCATTTGGAGCCATTTGACTGCCCATAGGCATCGACATGCTAGGGGGAGCTGGTAATAAAGGGACATTCTGCATCATGTTCCCTCTTCCATTAGGGTTAGCCATCGCTATCCCTTGGCCACTACTGCCATTGGCCATTGCCATATTGTTTCCCAATAGTAAACCCATATTCAAATTGCCTCGAGAAGCATAGGCTGCTTGTAGCCGGGATTCCACCTCTTGTGCTCATGTAATGGCAGTATCTATATCCCCCAAGGGGACACTACTCAACTGCAATTGGATGTTAAAGTCCAAACCATGTAGGAAATATTGCAATTGGGCAGCTGTGGGGATAGGAATAGAGGTGTCCAACTTACAAAAAACCTCTTTTATTTTCTTCGTATACGCACAAATATCCTCGTGTGGTTCTTGGCGGGTCACGTTGAGTACATGCAACCAATATTGCCCATCCCTTTTAGGGGCAAACTCCCTTGAAAAAGCTCCATAAAATGAATCAATATTCATTATGGTTCCGGCTTCTAAACCATGATACCATATAGCGGCTCTTCCTTTGAGAGTCATGTTGAAGAACATCATTAAATGTCCTTCTTCTTGAATGCGACAGTTAAACATCAGCTTTTGAAACTCCCTAATGTGGAGTTCCGCATCTTCCTCAACTAGCCCATTAAAAATGGGTAGTGGGTAACCTAGAGCCGGCAAATCCGTCGTTCCTGCTGGAATTGCAATAGGCTGCGCCATCATGAAAATTGGATTTGCACTAGGAAAGGGGACGTTGGGGTTACACCTCCCGCACTTACTGAAGACTGGCTTATGGCAGAAAGGGGAGCACTAGAGCTTCCACCTTCTCCTAACTTACTGCTTGTGGCCCCAAGACCACTAGATCCACTCCCTCGTAAGGGTTCAGCCCCACTACGTTTAGGGGAATATCTCCTAAAAATTTCAGCACGTCGCCTAGCTCTTTCGTCTCTCTCTTGCTTTTGAATTTCTGCTAGACGATGCTTATCAATAAATAACGGATCAATCTCAGTATCCTTTTGCATAAACTGCTAATTGGTCCCTAGACAACCAGGATTCGAGGACCGCCACTTTTAAGCGGCTCCCGGCAGACGCACCACTGATGGAACCTAGAACGGGCCGGCACTGGCTCGTGCACTAGCCGGACCTCTATCTCACGCGCTCAACAACCCCACGGCCTCACGGCCAGGAGCATTGATGACACATACATTGCCTTCCTAGACAGGCGTTTGTATTACGTTGTTTGTAGTCCACTCTTCTCTCACCCACTACTCCTTAGAGGGAGTCCCTTACACATTGCCTAATGGCACGAAGCACAGACATAGGGGGTCCTCCAACGGCTGAATGCTGCCACCCTTTGGGAACAAACTGAAGAGCACAAACAGAGAGAATGACCATCCATGGAAGATTTGGAATTCATTGAGAAGTTTCCAGATATCATCAAGTGGGAGATTGTGAAGAAGCTTCAAGAGTCGTGGTCTACGGAGGTTCACGAAATAAGAAGAAAAAGAGTTCGAATTTGTTCGTGGATGCTCAACAACAAGATACGTGGGATGCTTGGTGCACTGACAATCTTCTGTTTGTCCAATTAGCAACCCACTGGAAGTTGGTAGATAGAGTGTTTTTCACAACATACACTGTTAAAACCCTCAGAAGCTGGCATTATTATAATGACACAACAACGATCCTAAGAATGAGTTTTGATACTTTCAGAATAGAATATCTTCCCCTCTGTAGTGGTTTGAAAGTCGAATTTAGAGATGTTGAAAAGAAGGAAGTAGAAGAGATGTTGGCCAGAGAATCCATCAGAGATTGAAGCCCTCCCTGATACTATCATGTTGGGTACAAACCAACTGATTGGAGCCAACCCCATGATGAATGATGCAATCAAGAGGTAGAACGAGTCAAGAGGTACATGAGAAGGGAGAAGGCAAAAATCAAAGCTGAGAATGAGCTTGCAACAGAAGCCTCCTTAGACACCCTAAAAGCACTCTTTACAGAAGTCCCCATGGCAACTAAAGGTCCCCTTCCTAGTTAAATTCATCCTCGAAATATTGATGACAGGCTAGCAAATGTAGTTCCATTGCCAGTTTTTAAGGGAGAGTACAATGAAGACCTTGATCTTCATGTAGCAGAGTTCATGGTAGCATGTGTGGCTAATAATGCCAGAACCCCTCAGCATTGGTTAGCAATATTCCCCACCACTTTCAAGGGCGCGGCATTTCAGTGGTATGAGAGACAAGCAGCAAGATCTTTTGGCACATGGGATGACCTGAAGTTGGCCTTCCTTACTAAATTCAGGTGTGAAGGTTTTGAAGAGCGGATGTGAGAGGAGTTCATGAACCTAAGTCAGTCCTTTGGAGAAAGAGTAGAAACTTATGTCTTGTGAATGGAATCCATCCTGAAGAGATGTACTAACCATCATTTGGACGAAGGTATCCAGAAAGGAGTGTCTCTCAAAGGCCTACAACCATAAGTTTGCAAGTTCGTGGAATTGAGATGACCAGTCAATCGGCAAGCTGTAGTGGAAGGTGCAAGATTGTATGACAAAGTTGAAGCAAGGCTGTCAATGACTCCAGAAGAGGAGTCTTGCCTCCTCCCATGCCTGGAATGGTATGCCCACCAAATGCAGTCCCAGGGATAGTTGTCTACCCCTATCCCCAGATGCAAATAGTGCTGCAGTATAATGCACCTAATCCACTATGGTCACCACAGATGACAGTGCCTCAAATGATGGTTCAACCACAACAACAGTGTCCTCAAGCAATTCCTCCAATGGTGGCTCAACAACACTGGAACCCTACCAACTGGAATCAACAACCCCAAGTCTCAATAGGAGCTCTGAATCAGAGCCAGAACAGAGGATCTTCTGGATTGACCCAACCACTATATGCAGTAATTACAGAAGCTTCCCAAAACCCTACTACAAGTACTTTAGGAGGTGAAAATCTGAAGAACTACTTATCCAACTCAGTTGTAACTATCAAGAAAGAGCTTCTAGATGTGATTATAGAGTAGCTACAGACGTTGAAGGTGAATACCGCCAATATATCCACTCTTATGGGAGCTGGAAGAGATGTGAAGCGCTCTAATACATGGTGCGGAAAGTGTCATCAAGCAGGACATTTAGCTACTGAATGTACCCAAAAACCAACCATTCCTGGGGCCTTTTGTTCTTACTGTTTGTGGAAGAACCATACAAAGGATATTAATAATAGATCTACCGTGCATTGAAATGACACGGAGTAAAAAGGTAAAATGTTAGGGGAAATGGCTTGGATAGGGTTGGTACATTAGATCAGGGTTCCAAAGCAATAAAGGCATATTCACATGGAAAATTGTCCAAGTTACCGGGATTGCTTCAAAAATTAATAACATTAGAACCGTCTGTTGTCGGAACAAGGGTTGGTAAAAAGAAAAAATAGATAGTTCGAAGGGATGAACACGGCTGTAAGGTTGGATGTGTTTCTCAATGAATGTAAGATACGTTGTATTGAAAAATCACAAAACAAAGGATAAAGGAAAATAGTCAAGGAATAACCCCAGAGAGAGGGTAAAATAGAACGGAGGAGTGGGGAAGAGACTTCATTAGGGTAAAATGAAGTCACGGCATAGATGCATGATCATAGCAGAGTATATGCATGGGGGTATGTAACATAGACGCACAGGGATGCATCCCCACACTTAAAACCTTTGGATGGAGGGTAAACCGAACATCAAGAACTGAGTACCACACATCAAACCAACCATGAATGTCCCCACACTTAAGACATGACCGCCACTGAGAAACAGAAGGTGTAGGGTTAGAAAAACTTGGCCCATATTGCCAAGGAGGAATGTCGACTATCAAGGTTGTGTCTTGTATCATTGTCGATTGCAAGAGGTACCAAGGTGTCTTCATAGCACACGTCTGTCGTCCTTCGTGGTGGCAGGGACCACACGACAGCACCCAGGGAGGTAGTTGGTTGAAGGAATTGTAGGAAAGTCATCGATGACAAGGGATATTGCACTCAACTCACGATCAGGCAAATGGAATGAAAGAACAGTCACTCGCCCCATTACTAACATCACTCGAGGAAATAATAATGAAACGAGAGCTCACACCTGGTTTAGGAATCGACAAGGGGGTGGTGTAGAAAGAGTATGCCAGGGTGCACAATTGATGGTGCATCAGTGTGTCCAACCCATCTGGCATAGGTGCAAGGAGGAAGGCCACAGAGCCTTGTAGTACAGTGGACAGAACAGAATGACGTGTCCTGTGCTGATGGTAGAGACCCAGCCCATGGGTGCATAGGGAAACAGAAACGTACCTGACTCCAATGGTCACAACGTGCCTCAATCCTTACCTCTCAATAATTGATTGAAGAAACATTAGTCACACTTAGCCCACCCTTTGTCTCATGCTCTGTTGATAGATACAAAGGGCAACCCATTCTTGAAACCCATTGATGTAATCCTGACTGTCACTTGTACAAAGGTTGTATGCCTTGTGTGCAATTGATGGTGCAATTGTGCATCCCACCCTGTGCCAGCATACAATGCAAGAAGAAAGGCCAGGGAACCTTATGGTGCAGTGCACAGGAAAAAATCATGCATTGTGCATTGAGAGGCCCAACCTCTACATACAAAACTCCGTTCACACATCTCACCTCTCATTTGATTTGAAGGGAGGGACTGGTCACTCTTCCCACCCTCTATCTCACGCTTACTAATAGATATAGAGGGCAGCCCATTCTCATGTCCCCATCCTATTATGATGAAAGCTCACATCACTCAAGGGGTTGGTGATGAAAATCAGGTCGACTGTTGTCATCACGATCTTGAAAATGAGGCGTACCCAGGGAGGCATCCAACAAGTCTCGTACTTCAATGATTTGTAAGAAAGATTGTCTGTTAAGAAGAGCAGACGGACTAATATTGCAGAGACAATGCACCCAGGGAGGTGGCTTTAAATTACTTGCTAAAAAGGTTCTATTGGTGAATCTTTTATCCTGAAATGCGGGGCGTTACCACCTTTTTCACAGTCAACTTCTCGTCCAAGGGTATTTTCACCTTTTCTTGGAACGAGGCCTGTTATGACAAGGAATTTCTTCCTTTTCTCCCATAACAGTTTTATTGTTTTGTTGTTTGTTTTTCTTTTTCTTTTTCTTTTTCTTTTTCTTTCATTTAAGAAAGAAAATGATAGAAATACCATTTGTCAAGACCAACCTCGCCACTGTTGTTGGATCAGACGAGAAGAGAACAAGATCGAGTTGAGATGTTTTTGCGAGGGATTAGCAAAATGAGACCGCCTCATGAGGAGAATCATAAGGGCTATCAAAAACACAACGAGAAGGATAGTGTGACGCCCAAAAGGGAAAGGGTAGGTTGACTGTGACTGTCAAGTTCCCTAGGGAGGGAAGTACATCTTCAGGCAATAGCCATTGATCAGGAAGGAATCATCAGAGGCATCAACGGTCTGCACCTGAACAGAGCCGTTAGGATTAACAGCAAGTACCTTGTACGGGCCCATCCACTACTGTTGAAGCTTTCCAAGAGACTTTCCAAATCTCTAATCATAGGCCAAGATAAGATCACCTTCTTTGAACTCCTTGTGCTTGATGAAGCTATCATGATAGGCTTTGCGTCACGCTTGAGTGGTTTCCATGCACTGTAGAGACATCCGCTGTATCTCGTCCAAGCATTCCAAGTGCAGGAGATGGCATTGCAATGACTCATTATCTCCCAAGCGTTCTCTAACTGCCACTTGCAAAGATGGCAATTCCAATTCAACAGGGAAGACCGCTTCTGTACTATACACTAGCTGGAAAGGGGTTTGTCCTGCAGCTTCCTTATGGGAGGTGTTGAGATGACAAGCTCAACACATGCGGACATTGATGATGGACCGCCTGGTTAGATGGGTCCACACGTCTACCCTTAGCATGTTGGTGGTCATTATGACTCTCACATAGCCATTGACTCATTACTTATTATATTCAGGTTGTTATACCTATTTGCAGCTGGCATAGTTATAGCGCCAATCGACTAGTGGAGTCGGTTATGGATTGTTTGACTTAGTAGGCCACTTTTCCTTATAGTGTATCTTATCTATACTTTTTGTACATTTGTAAAGTGTGTGGAAGAAGAAGAAGAAACCAGCAAGAAAACGTTTTGGCCTCCATCTCTCTTCTTGTCTCTTGAGTGAGCTTCTCCTTGTGCATTCTATGTGTGTTCGGCGCAGCATCTTGAGCAAGTCCCCCCACTACGCGATTCTTGACATGGTATCAGAGCCGCGCCACTAAGAGAGGCTGATTTCGGCTTTCCTACAGTTATTTTGGGCATCTGAGGCCGTTTCAGGCCCCATTTTAGAGCCGCAAGGTTGCAGACAGCAGTTTCAGGGTACACTGTGACTTCAATTGTATTGACCGAAAGTGGGTGCACAGGTTACAGATTTCAGATCTGTAAGTTCAAAGGTGTTTACAAGCAAGTAAACACAAGGTTTATCTACAAACTGATTGCAGATTGTATTGTTGAGCAGACAGTGAAAATGGTTGTCTTGTGTATTGCTGTGCACTACAGGTCGAGGGTTGCAGAAAATTTGCTTGCTGTTGGCAGAGAACAGTGGAAGCCCCATCATTGAGAAGCTTGACAAGAACAACTAACCTTCATGGAAGTTCCGTGTCACGAACTTCCTTATTTGAAAAGGCCTCTACGAGTTTGTTTCAGGTGAAGAAAAGGAGCTAGAGGTGAGTGATCCTCCAACTGCAGAAGAGACAAAGGCACGGAAGGAATGGAATGCAAAAGATAAAAAGTTCATGTATTGGTTGTCTGCAGTAATTGACAATAATATGTTGGGACATATTAGAAATGCAGAGAATTCATATGTAGCTTGGACCGTACTTGAAAGTATGTTTTCTGTAAATATAAAGGCACGAAAGATTCAACTCAAGCAAGAGTTGAATACATTGAAGAAAGGGAAGATGTCTATCAATGAGTATGCACTGAAGGTAAGGAGCATTGCAGATGCATTGGCAGCGATTGATGCAATGCCCGATGATGATGATTTGGTGTCGTCTACCTTGGTTGGACTTAACAATGAAAAGGCTTGGAAGTCTTTTGTAACTTCTGTATATGTCAGAAAGCCATTTCCAGATTTCGACGAGTTGGTCTCCCTTATTATCACTGAAGAGATCAACATGCAGAGTGAGACATCTGAAAGAAGTGGTGAACAGGTCCAGGCTTTCTACTCCAGTTCAGAAAGGGGATGTGGCAGGTTCTCCTCAAGAGGTCGTGGTACAGGACGTGGTAGTGACAACCAGCAAAACAAATTGAATCAGCAATTTGGAGGTATGCAGGTTTCAGGAGGTCGTGGTAACTTTAGAGGGAGGGGGAGCTTTAGAGGAAGAGGTGGATGGCAGAACAGAGGTTCTAACAACTCTGGTATTTTGTGTCATTACTGTGGCAAAGCAGGTCATATTGGAGCCCAATGTTATACTAAGAAAGATAATATCCGCAGTGATAAGTTGCAGCAAAGAAACTATGCATCATCTTCACGACAGAATGAAGACAAAAATGAACATCTATTTGTTATGCAGCATATGCTGAATGCTGTTACAGGAAAGGGAACACATGATGATGTTTGGTATGTTGATTCAGGTGCATCCAATCATATGACCAACCATGCAGAATGGTTTGGAGAGATGCAAGATTTGCAAAATGCAGGTTATGTGTAGACGGGTGATGATTCATGCCACCCAATTTCACATGTTGAAAAATTTCCCTTGTCCTTGCATGATGGTAAGACAAAGAGTCTTTCAGATGTATTACATGTGCCATCTATTAAAAAGAACTTGGTGTCAGTGGGTCAAATGGTAGAGCAAGGGCTGCAAGTGAGATTTAATGCAAAGGGCTACTTTGTAGAAGACTTCAATGACAAGTGCATGTTAGTTGCAAAGGGAAGTAGAGTTGGATGTATGTTTACTTTGGATGCTGGAATTCCTACTATGAATGCTACTATATATGCTAAAGGAAAAGGTGTTGTTGCAGATATTGAAATTTGGCACAAATGCATAGGACATGCAAATGTACAAAGGATGAAATTAATCCAATCCAAAGGGTTGGTTACAGGTTTTCCTACATTTAGAGTTGCAGAATTTCATAAGGTATGTGAAGCATGTCAGTTTGGTAAGCAGGCAAGACAACCCTTTTCACATGACAGAGATGTAAGCAGAATTATCCTTGATGTTGTGCATACAGACATTTGGGGGCCTGCACAAAATGTATCTCTTGGAGGCAGTTCATACTTTGTCACATTCATTGATGATTGTTCTAGAAAGCTGTGGGTATAGTTTATGAAGGAAAAGAGTGAAGCATTTGAGAACTTTAGAACTTTCAAGGCTACAGTTGAAAGAGAAACAGGCTTGAAAGTAAAGTGCTTGAGGTCAGATGGAGGGAGAGAGTACCTCTTGAATGAGTTCAGTGATTTTTTGAGGTCTCATGGGATAAAGAGATAGTTCACATGCAGATATACCCCACAGCAAAATGGGGTTGCAGAAAGGAAAAACATGCATATTGCAGAAGTTGCACGTGCCTTGATGGCTGAAAAGAATATGCCTAAGCATTTTTTGTATGAGGCTATTCATACTGCTGTTTATATTATGAACAGAACTCCCACAGCTGCAATTCATGGTATGACCCGCGAAGAATGTTTTACATGTAAGAAGCCTGATGTCTCACACTTGAAAGTGTTTGGCTGCATTGCGTATGTTCATGTGCCAGATGAGTTGCGGAAGAAACTGGATCCAAAGGCTGAAAAGTGTGTCTTTATTGGATACTCTTTAGAGTAGAAAGGGTATCACTGTTATAACCCTGTCACATATAAGTTTAGAGTGAGCAGGGATGTCATCTTTGATGAAATGAGCAGTTGGTATGCATCTAGTGGTGATGCATTGGATGATGATGATGATCATGACACTCATGTGCAGGCTGAAAAGCAAGAATCATGGACTCTTAGTGGACCACAAACGTCATCTGGTAGTCCTTGGTCTGGGAGACTAAGGAGTAGCTCTACATCTTCAGGTGCATCTAATAGCACTACAGGTAAAGACAAAGGAAAGAATAAAGTGTCAGATGGCATTGATGCAGTTCTTGATGGAGACTCTAGTGGCTCAGAGAGCTTGGATGATGAGCTTGGTATTCCTTCTATCAGGACCCCAGGTGTACAGAGAGCTCATAGTAATGTAAAGGCTCCATTGAGTGATCCGGTGGCACGCAGATCTAGCAAGGTCAGATACCCTGTTAAAAGATTTGGTTTTGAAGGTTATGCAACTCAACATTATGCTTATATGGTGAAACTAGTTCAGGATGTTGAAGCCACTTATTTTGAGGATGCTGTTGGTCATGCTCATTGGGATGCAGCAATGAATGAGATGGCTGTATTAGAGGCCAATAAGACTTGGGATCTAGTATCATTGCTGAAGGGCAAGAAAGCTATTGGATGTAAGTGGGTTTATAAGAATAAGCACAATGCAGATGGTTCTATTAGTAGGTACAAAGCTAGGCTGGTTGCAAAAGGCTGTGCCCAGACATATGGCATAGATTATGATGAAACATTCAGTCCAATTGCTAGGATGGCAACTGTCAGATGTGTGATTGCTTTGGCAGTAGCCAAAGGTTGGAGGTTGCAACAAATGGATGTGAAGAATTCCTTCTTGCATAGTGATTTGCAGGAAGAAGTGTATATGGATCAGCCAACAGGTTATGAGGATTTAGAGCATCCCACGTATGTGTGCATGTTGAAGAAGGCGCTCTATGGACTCAAGCAAGCACCTAGAGCATGGTCTGACAAGATTAGAGAGTATCTTGTCAATATTGGCTTTTATGTTTCTGATGCTGATCACTCACTTTATGTGAGAAAGGGAGATGTAAAGGGAGATGTAGGTTTGGTCATCATAGTCATCTATGTGGATGACTTGATTATTACAGGTGATAGTGATAGTGGGATTGCTGAAGTCAAGGATTTTTTGAAGAAGAAGTTTGATATGAAGGATTTAGGTGAGCTAAGATACTTCCTTGGCATTGAGGTGATCAAATGTGATGATGGTATATGGCTCTCCCAAAGATAGTATGGCTTGGATATGTTGTCCAAGTATGGTATGACAGCATGCAAACCACTTTCAGTCCCATTGGAGCAGAATGTAAAGTTGAGTGCTGATGTTGGGGATGAGATAGAAGACCCTACTATGTTTAGGAGGATAGTGGGGAATTTGATCTACATGACCATTACAAGGCCAGACTTGAGCTACGTTGTTGGTCTTGTGAGTCATTTTATGCAAGTACCTAGAAAGCCACATTTGGTCTTGTGACTCAATTTATGCAAGTACCTAGAAAGCCACATTTGGATGCAGTTAGACGCATATTGAGATATGTGAAGTCCACATTACATTATGGACTTTTCTATGAGGTAGGTATAGATGTACATGTGTTTGGATACACAGATGCAGATTGGGCTGGTAATATGTCTGATAGAAGATCTACCAGTAGATACACGTTCTCTCTTAGTAGTGCAACAGTTGCTTAGAGCAGCAAAAAGAAATCTACAATTGCTTTGCCGAGTACAGAGGGTGAGTATAGAGGTGTTGCTGTTGCAGCATGTGAGGTAGTATGGCTACAAAAGTTAATGGCTGATTTGGATGTGCAGATGGAAGGTCTAGTTGTCATTTATTGTGACAACATGAGTAGTATATAGTTGACTAGGAACCCTATGTTCCATGCCAAAACAAAACATATTGAGGTACACTACCACTTTGTGAGAGAGAAGGTACTAGCAGGTGAGATTGACTTGGTGTATGTCAGCACACAGGATCAGATAGCTGACATCTTCACGAAGGCATTGGGTACAGAGAAGCTTCAAAAGTTTCGAAGCTTACTTGGAGTTACAGAGATGCAGTTGAGCTTGAGGGGGAGTGTTGAGATGACAAGCTCAACACATGCGGACATTGATGATGGACCGCTTGGTTAGATGGGTCCACACGTCTACACTTAGCACGTTGGTGGTCATTATGACTCTCATATGGCCATTGACTCATTACTTATTATATTCAGGTTGTTACACCTATTTATAGCTGGCATAGTTATAGTGCCAGTCGACTAGTGTAGTAGGTTATGCATTGTTTGACTTAGTAGGTCACTTTTCTTTATGTTGTATCTTATCTATACTTTGTGTACATTTGTAAAGTGTGTGGAAGAAGAAGAAAAAACCAGCAAGAAAACGTTTTGGCCTCCATCTCTCTTCTTGTCTCTTGAGTGAGCTTCTCCTTGTGTATTCTATATGTGTTTTCAGCGCAGCATCTTGAGCAAGTCCCCCCACCACGTGATTCTTGACAGGAGGTTCTATATGCCCAGAGGGCCTCTGTAAGTCGATCGTCCTAGTCGCGACGATGTGCAGCAATCGTTCTTGTTACAATCAAGTAGAGAATGTGATTGGTGACTTCAACTTGGCCATTAGCTCTGGGGTAATAAGGAGTGGACTTGCGATGGCAGATTTTATACAGCTCGGTCAGCTCCTCCATGATTTTGTTAAGGAAATGAGTATCTCTGTCACATACCAACTCAAGGGGACTGCCAAAACGAGTGATAATTTTCTCGTACATGAAGAGGGCTACATTGTTACCATCGTCCCACTTCAGGGCTTTAGCTTTACACCACTTTGTAACATAGTCCGTACAAACTAAGATGTGTCTATTCTGCTTCCCGGCTTTAGGGGAAGAATGGGTTGCAGTGGCATGGCACTTGTTTTGGTGGGTTTCCCCATTCGCTGACAAGCATCACATCTCTTACAGTAATCATATGCATCCTTGTGGAGGGTCAGCCACTAGTATCCTGCTAATAAAACCTTCCTCGTTGTCGCTTCTCCCGCGAAGTGTCCACCACAGGGTTCGTCATGGCATGCTTTCAATACTATGTCGATTTCATCCCCTGCAACACATCTTCGCAATACTTTATATTTTCCTCTCTTGTACAGTGCACCGCCTAGCAAAGTGTAGGGGGCTGATTCTAATAGAAGCTTCTTCTTCTCAAGGCTTGAGATGCTAGGTGGATACTGTTGAGTTGCCAGGAGATTGGCTATGTGTGCATACCAGGGAGTAACTGTTTCAATTAGAAACAAGGAAGCATTAGGAAGGTCTCGATCATCCTATTCGTGGTCTTCTGTTTGAGGGATCTGTGATAGATGATTGGCTAGGAGATGGGAACAGCCAGGCTTAGTGACCACTTCAAAATCGAACTCCTGGAATAGGAGCAACCATCTCATCAGTCGTCCTTTAACATCTGCTTTGTTCATCAGGAAGGACAAGGCTTCATGATCCACGTAGAACTTGAAATGTGTTGACAATAGGTAGTGTCGAAAATTCTTTAGTGCAAATACCATTGCCAAGCACTCAAGCTCTGTCACTGTGTAGTTCCGTTCCCTATCAGTGACCTTTCGGCTTACATAATATATCGGTTGATCTAATTTAGAGGGGCCCTTTTGACATAGGACAGCAGCTAGGCCTTCAACTGATGCATCTGTGTGCACATGGAACTCCTTTGTCTAGTAAGGAGGCTGCAAAATAGGTGCTTCAATAAGGCACTGTTTTAGGGTATTAAAGGCTTCTTCACAGTCATCAGTCCAAAGGAAATCCGCATCTTTCCTTAGGAGCTTGTGCAGAGGGGCTGCCTTGGTTGCAAAGTGTGCAATAAATCTTCTGTAGTAGCCCACATGGCCAAGAAATCCTCTCAATTTCTTGAGGTTTGTTGGTGCTGTTAAAGCGGCAATCTTCTCAATCTTCGCCGGGTCTATTGCAATCCCTTGTGCCGAGACAATATGGCCCAAGATGACTCCTGAGGAGACACCAAAGACACATTTGTCGAGGTTGAGAGAAATTCCATACTCTTGACATCTGTCAAAACATTGCTCTAGGCGTCCCTAATGCTCGTGAATTAAGCTATAGACACAAAAGTTGTCAAGATACACCTCAATGAAATCGTGCAAAAGATTCTAGAAGGTAGCCATCATTACTAGCTGAAATGTGGCAAGAGCATTATAGAGCCCAAATGGCATCACTCTATAGGCATAGGTCCAACATTACAGAGCCCAAATGGCATCACTTCAATATTGCTGAAATCATTTGGATTTTTTTTTAAAGTGAAAATTCAAGGAAATAAAATTGCAAAAAATTCAAAAATTAAAAATTCTTTCAAAAATACATGTAAAATGAGTTAAATTCATTAAAAATTGGTAAAAATTCAGAAAATTTCCAAAAAATTCCACAAATCCCCTTGCTCCTTTTGTCAATAATTTCTCAATTGAAAATGCTTCTATAAATGGCCAAAATATTATTAGAAACCAAAAACCATAAATTTGATACTTCACCTCATGAAAATTTATTTTAAATTTCAAAAATTATCTAAAAAATCATGGATAAATTCAAACACATTGTTGATACTTGTTGGATTGCTAAAATCCCACCCTTAAACTTCACAACATATTAATGTGTCTTATATCCCATTTTAGTTATTTTTTTAAAAAACAAACAAGAAAAAGAATAAAAGAAAAACAAACAAACAAGACCAAACAATATACACAATACAAACACACCTAAAATACACTTTTAAAAAACCATTAACAAACAACATAAAATAAAATAAAATAAAATAAAAATCACACAAAAACACTAAGGTGCTTTATTTTTTTCAATCGACGGCGTTTGTTTTTTGTATTGGACTCCTTGCATTTGGGAGTACTCCGTGCGCCTTCAGTCTATTGCATACACACCCCTACTAGGTATTTATTTTTTAGCTTTATTCATTTTCATTCTCCCTTAACCACAATTAATTGCTAAAATTGACTATATTCACCCACAATTTCTAATAATTTAAAAATCAACCAGCCGTTCACTTTGCACGTGCTACGTGTGCTTCAGAGGCACCTTAATTTTTATTTAAAAATGAACCAGCCATCACAAAAAAGCACGCGTTGGCAAAAAAATGCTCCACATCACCATTAACTTTTAATTAATGAATTTGCATTTAGAGAGCTCAGTCTGGGAATCGGAGTTCGGGTTTTGTTAAAGCACCCACTTCACCCTAGTAAATTGTAATTAAAATTTTAAGAAGGAACCACCGTTTTCTTATTAAGGTTTATAACCTAATAAAATTTCACCCATTGTTAATAATTTCTTAAAATGAACCCTTCATTAAAACCATTTTCCCTCACTACATTTTTTTTCTCCCTTTTTTAATAAACACGCTTCGTGGGATGGGTACATAAAGTCCTCTAAGTTGAAATTGTTGGTCAAAGTTATGCTTAGGTCCTGATTTAGATTTTTATGGTATTATTGTTTGCTTATGTGCTACGATTACGAGTACAGTTTGCAGTTTTTCTTCTTTCTTGCCTGATACGGGGTTTTGGGTGTCTGCTTGTTGCATCGCATGAAGTTTTTGGTCGCATATGTGTAGAGGTCATACTGAATTTTTTCTAGGATGTAGATTATTTGGGGTGGTAAATCGGTTAGTTACTTCTATGTGTGTGTGCTTCTTTTGATTGATTTCTTTTTTATAGCTATTTTGATTGTTTTGCAGGCATTCTTTGTGACTGTCTGTGTTTGTGGTGTGTGTGTTTTCCATCTGAATGGCGACTCACACTCCTCCTCCTATCCAGTATGTCCCGCTGATCAGTAAGGATTATTCTTCCCTATTGGCTTTTGAGCCTATAGCGAAAGCAGGACTTGCGACTTTCGTGGCTGCTTCATTCCCATTGATTCCAGATGATCCATCCCTATGTGATGAATTTCATGCATCATATAGTAAAAAGTCAGGCCTCGTTCATGGTGCTTTCATGGTGTTGACACCCCGAGGGTTAGGGAAGGCTTTATCTCTTCCGTACAAAGGACAGCCCTTTGTTACAGCTAGACAATTATTCTCCAATGATGAGATTTTCAAGCTGTTACAGAAGCAGACCAAAGAGATTCTGGATGTTAAGAAAGTGATAAACACTTCAGGAGTATCTTTTTCCATGATCACTGATCCTCTCTAGAAGTTAGTCTGCCAATTCCTCCAAGACAGGTTTATGCCTGCCAAAACACCATCCCATTATTTGTCCAAAGAACTCTCGGCTTCCAGGATGGTGTTAAAAGGGGTGGTTATTGATTAGAGTACTTACCTGCTTACAAAGATGGACCGACATTTTGTCAAAGTAACGAGAGGGAATGTCACAAATGTTACCTATGGTTCCTACCTATATGCTTTCTTGGCATACTCAGGCCTAAAGAAGGGTGTGCTTCCACATCCTCCATCTAATCCAGAACCTCCCCCTCCACCTTCTGAAGAGTCAGAACCTATTAACATAGAGGATCTTGATTCCCCTCCTCCATTGGTCATACAGCGAAAGTTCTTGAAGCGTGTGGTAGATAAAACTCCCTCAGTCATTTCTTCAGTCATAATTCCTGCTACATTTGGCAGTGACCTCCCTGCCTACCTCACATGTAACAATTTAGTGTCAGGGTTGTTTGGAAATATCAGTCCCTTCACTCAACAGTTTAGTGTCAGGAGATGCTATTCCATTCCTTTGCAATGACATCCAGAGTTCAATTGAACTTTTAGTGACAACTTGTGTTCAACAGTTGTATGCTTCTTTGTATGTAGAACTAATACAGTCCAATGACCTGTTGCATAAGGCAACCTCGGAGTTATCCTCTGCTGCACATGGAGCAGTAGACCCAAATGATTGAGATCCAGAGAGAAGAAATATCTTCTTTTAAGATTCAGTTAATAGAAGCTCAGTTAGAGGTCACTAGAGTTTCAGAGGAGAAAGAGAGAATCTCCAAAGAAGCTCAAGAGTTTCAGACTCTTTTAGATGCAAAATTGTCAACCTTACAGCTTGCTCATAATACAGTGGAATCACAAGCTTCCCAGATTAAGCACTTGCAAGACCAATTGGCACAGTCACGGTCCATTCCTCCAAGCCCCAATGTTCCTAAAATTTCTTCTATCTCTAAGCAAGACTTGGCAGTTCTCCAAGGACAGGCCACATTGTGTCCCTTGTTTTAAGATAAAGTGGAAAGATCACAGTCCAAGATGGATTTGTTATAGTCTACATTTGAGCACTTTCAGGAGTATATTCCTCCGGACCATTCTTTCTTTGTCCACTATGAGTTGTTGCTGAAGTTGGCCTTCTATATGAAGCTTTCAATGATGGATCTTCCTCTTCTAGAGGATGGTTGGAGTGGGGCTTGGTCTCCTGATTTGCTGGACAGAAGTTGTCCGTATGATTTTTGAAGATTCTGTGACGATGGATACCATGTTGTTGTCTTACATGTATCTACGAGGTGATCTATTGATTTCAGATGATGTAGATCTGGCCTGACATGTGGGGGATGTGGTTTTTCAAGCTATTTTGTATGTCAACTATTTGGAGTTACGGATAACAGAGGCACAGTCCCTAATAGTGGGCACTATAAGCCAACTGCCAAGGGAAGTAAAGTCCTTGTCCATGGAGAACACCTCCTGTCTCAACTAGAATTTGTGGAAAATCAGAGTTTGCAGCAGTAGAATGTGTGCACAAGAGGGAGAGAAGAGCTCAAAGTACAAGAATGAAATCTTGCTTACTAAGTTGCTTAGAGTACAACTTGGGTACACTCTCTCACAAGTGATAGTGACCCATAGGCTGTTTATATAGCCCTTTTCCAGCTAGGGTTAGGGTTTCCCCTGCCCTTAGGGCTATTCACACCCATCTACCCTTATACTCCCTTGCTTACAGTGGGTTTCTATGCCCATCTTCTAACACCCCCCCTCAATGCCAGGGTGGCATTGGATTACAAGACATGTAAACGATCCCCCCCTTTTTGGATGCCTTTATAAATTAGGCTTACAAGGTTGTTCTAGGTAGATGATTTAAATAGTCAAAACAGTCGATCTTCAGATGAATTGGAGACATAGTTGGCCACCAATTCTTTGGGTATTTCAGGAGTGTTGGGGCATTTACTTGTTATATGCCCTGTCTTCTTGGATTTGTTACATTTCATCTTCTCGGGATACTTCTTCCAGCAGTTGTTTACAGGATGTCCTTTTTTCTTGCAGAAAGAACATTTAGTTAGAACTGTATGAACCAATACTTGTTCACGGGAATTTGAAGTTGCCTGGCTGTTGCTGCTTTCTTTGTGGTTCCTCTTTTCTTCATCCAAACAGGATTGAATGGTACTTGCCAAAGTAGGATCTGGAATGTTTGTGAGAGTGGTTACAAGAGTAGGGAACACCTGTTTTACAGCTTTTAGGAGAATAGCAATAGCATCTTCTTCAAGTATTGGAGCTTGTACAGAAGCAAGTTGTGCCATAAGTCCCTTCATATGAGAAATGAATTTTCCCAAATCTTCTCCTGAACGGTATTCCAAGCTGAAGAATTCAATTTTAAGGAAGATTTTAGTATTCTTCCCAGTGGCTCCATAGAGCTTTTCAAGCTCATCCCATTTTTCTTTAGCAGTGTTTAGTTGATCAACATGATGAATCAAGGATTCATCTAAGTGTAGCATTATGATTGCTTGAGCCCGTTGGTCATCCTCTATATCAATCATATTTGCAGAGTTTACAACTCTATTGCCTTGAATAAGAGGCCAATACCCTCTCTCCATCATTTTGTATTTTATAAGTACTTGCCATGGATGGAAATCCTTACCATCGAACTTTCGAATTTGAGGACGGACATCAGCATATGTTGTAGTCATTGGGAAGGTCTTACCACTTGTTGGGACAAGGGCAGTGTCTAGTCCCTTACAAACCTTTTACTGAATGCGGAAGCAATTTAGACAAAGTGAAGTCAAAGTTGTAATGAAGAGAAAGGCTGAAAATCATATAAGTGTAATATTTCCAGGTATGACTTTGGTGGTCCTTTCTTATGTGCAAACTTCTTCCGTGGTTTAATAGTCTTTTTAGGTTTTAATGAAGTAAACCTAGACTGGACTTCAGGCTCCTCCTTGTGGTACGGCTTAGTGGATGAGGCTTGTGTTGGACATGGTTTGTCTATGATCTCAATGCTTGTTGCTGATGACTCTGAGGAGAGTATGATAACACTCATGCTATTGATTTTACTGACTAAAGTACTTGAGACAATGTCACTTACGGTATGCAATACACTTCTTGTGCATAATGGTTTATGTGTTTATTTTACACATAACCTTACAACAATGTATGAAGAGCAATAAAAAAACTCACTGGTTTTAGTGAATGTCCAGCAAGCTATTCAACTGATGATTTATGATTAGTGTTAAGAGACCACTATTGTCAAGCTTAGTGAAGTGCTTGAATGGAACCCGGTTTGAAGTCGGCTTCTCGATGCTTGGTGATGTCCGTTAATCATGCCCAAGAGCTTTAGACTCTGGAATAGGATTCAGAGACTCTGCTTCAGTGATTAGAATCACTGTTAATGAAGCTCAGAGTGTAAAAATCCCAAAATGTCAAGCTTGGAGCTTGTTGGCTATGGCTGCCCAAAAAACACAGTTAGGGTTTGGCTTGTAGCAGCCAGCACAGGGAGAATTTCTCAGAGCCCTCTTAGCTGAGGGTAGCCCACTTGGGGGGCTATCAAAGCCCCAAGATAGCCGTACGGATTGCGCCGCCTGCTGCGTGTACAGCAGCCCGAATTTTGCGCTGTCAGAAACTGCGCCGTTTTTCCAATGTTGGCAATGCTGGCCTCACGCGTGGACTATGTCAGTGCTTGAGCTTACAGAGAGCTGCGCCCTGATGTGGGGAAGAAGTCTCCAGAAGAAATCTCAGGCTGATATGGCCTCCTTTGTCCTCCTCAAGTCCTCCAATGGAGGTAGGTTGCAGGCAGCTATGGAGGAAAGAAGGATAGAATGAAGAAAAATGACAGCTAGTGTGCACTTAGTGATGACTGATGCTGAGGGAAGCTGAGGAGATCAGAGATGGCTCTGATACCATGTGGAAAATCAGAGTTTGCAGCAGTAGAATGTGTGCACAAGAGGGAGAGAAGAGCTCAAAGTACAAGAATGAAATCTTGCTTACTAAGTTGCTTAGAGTACAACTTGGGTACACTCTCTCACAAGTGATAGTGACCCATAGGCTGTTTATATAGCCCTTTTCCAGCTAGGGTTAGGGTTTTCCCTGCCCTTAGGGCTATTCACACCCATCTACCCTTATACTCCCTTGCTTACAGTGGGTTTCTATGCCCATCTTCTAACAGAATTAACTTTTGAAATCACCTCTGACAGTGAAATAGAAGCATGGATGTATTGCTCTCCCTATTACATGATAGTCGTAGAGACAGAGCAAAGGCAGAATAGATACAGAGCAGTTAACAGATACAGAGACAGAGTAGAGGCAGAATAAATACAGAGCAATAACAGATACAAAAAACAGAGCAGAGGCAAAATAAAGTCAGAGTGGATATAGAGACACTCACAAAGACAGTAACAGACACAGAGCCAGAGCTAGAGTCAGAAGCTGTGATGACAGAAGCAGAAGCAGATGCAGAGGCAGAAGATCTATTCTTCTCCTACAAAGCCTCTACAGAAGCAAAGACAGAGCCTTCAGAGGAAGAGGATGAGAATGATGAGAGAGAAAATGAAGTAGGTTATGAAAGTGCAGATGAAGAATTTCCTCTGATAGCGGATGATCTTGCTAATATCCCTACAGAGACCTCAGAGGCCAAAGATCTCAGGGTGTTGTATGGAATGACTATGGTTCCATTTGGGTTGGCCAATGGACCACAAAGTATATAGAATCTGTATAAGCAATGGATTAAAGGCATAAAAATTAAGTTCACCAGTGGCTCCTGTCGCCTTGATTGTTCAGTCCAGAGAAAAGATGATCAGGGCTATCAAAGCCAAGAAGAACGGGAAACTTCGAATATGTGTTGACTTTTGAAAGCTCAATTCGAAGACGAAGAAGGATCATTTCCCTATCCCTTTTACCGACCAACTATTGGACACAGTGGCACGCCATGAGCTGTATTCCCTCTTGGATGGATTCAACGGATATAACCAAGTCCAAATTGCAGAAGAGGACCAATCCAAAACAAACCTATGCCTATAGAGTGATGCCATTTGGGCTATGTAATGCTTATGCTACCTTCCAGCGAATAATGATGGCTATCTTCTAGAATCATTTGCATGATTTCATTGAGGTGTATCTTGACGATTTTTGTGTCTATAGCTTAATCCGCGAGCATTGGGGACACCTAGAGCAATGAAGCAACAGCCAGGAAGGATCTATTAGCAAGATACTGGTGGCCAATCCTCCACAAGGATACATATGATTACTGTAAGAGATGTGATGCTTATAAGCGAATGGGGAAACCCACCAAAACAAGTGCCATGCCACTGCAACCTATTCTTCCCCTAAAGCCATTCGAGAAGTGGGGGATTGATTTTGTGGGTCCCATTGATCCACCTACTAGACAGAAGCAGAATAGATACATCTTAGTATATACGGATTATGTCACAAAGTGGTGTGAAGCTAAAGCCCTGAAGCAGGACGATGGTAAAAGCATAGAGACTACATCTCGACAAGGAAACCCGTCCAGCACTCCTTGAGCTTTTCCCATTGCACATGATATTCCTGAATTTACACCTATGTCGGCTTCTACAAAGCTTCCTTTGATTCCACGGTTTCCTGCACTTTTCTTGGAATTCATCATTGAAATTGACAGCATAATAATATTCTTTGGCATCAGTTTTTCATATTTTTCTGACACACACAACATGCACGCAAACAAAAACACACACAAACACAAACACACAAGTGGAGTATGTACATTGGATGCGGGTACTGAAAAGGACGGAAAGGTAATGCAGCAATCAAACACAATGAAACACGCGCAAAAAGATAACACAGATGAACAACAAAAATGGAGGTGTTTACGGCTCGGATGCGCAGCAACATGACAACGTGAGAATGGGCTGCCCTCTAGATATATCAATAAGTGTGAGATAGAGGGTGGGATGAGCGACCAGTCCCTCCCTTCAAATCAAATGAGAGGTGAGATGTGTGAACGGATTGTTGCATGCACGGGTTGGGCCTCTCAATGCACAATGCACGATTTGTTTCTGTGCACTACACCATAAGGCTCCATGGCCTTCCTTCTTGCACTGTATGCCAGCACAGGGCGGGATGCACAATTGCACCATCAATTGCACACAAGGCATACAACCTCTGCACAAGTGACAGTCATGATTACATCAATGGGTTTCAGGAATGGGTTGTCCTCTGTATCTATCAACAGAGCGTGAGATAGAGGGTGGACTGAGTATGACTGATATTTATTCAATCAATTATCGAGAGGTAAGGATTGAGGGACATTGCAACCATTGGAGTCAGGTACGTTTCTGTTTCCCTATGCGCCCACGGGCTGGGTCTCTGCCATCAGTACAAGACATGTCATTCTGTTCTGTCCACTGCACTACAAGGCTCCATGGCCTTCCTCCTTGTACCTCTGCCAGATGGGTTGGATGCACTGATGCACCGTCAATTGTGCATCATGGCATACTCTTTCTATACCACCCCCTTGTTGATTCCTAAACTGGATGTGAGCTCTAAGTTTCATTATTATTTCCTCGAGTGATTTTAGTAATGGGGCAAGTGACTGTTCTTTCATTCCATTTGTGTGATCGTGAGTTGAGTGCAGTATCCCTTGTCAATCGACAACTTTCCTACGATTCCTTCAATCAGCTACCTCCCTGGGTGCTGCTGCATCAAAGGACGACGGGCACATGCTATGAAGACACCTTGGTACCTCTTGCAGCCGACAACGATACAAGACGCAACCTTGATAGTCGACATTCCTCCTCGGCAATATGGGCCAAGTTTTTCTAACCCTACACCTTCTGTTTCTTAGTGACATTCATGTCTTAAGTGTGGGGACATTTGTGGTTGGTCTCATGTGTGGTACTCGGTCCGTGATGTTCGGTTTACCCTCCCTGCTAAGGTTTTAAGTGTGGGGACGCCTCCCCGCGTGTCTATGTTGCATACCCCCATGCATATACTCTGCTATGATCATGCATCTATGCCGTGACTTCATTTTACCCTAATGGGGTCCCTTCCCCACTTCTCCATTCTATTTCACCTTGTCTCCAGGGTTGTTCCTTGACCGTTTTCCTTTATCCTTTGTTTTGCAATTTTTCAATACGACGTATCCTATGTTCACTGAGAATCACATCCAACCTTACAACCCTATTCATCCCTTTGAACTGTCTATTTTTCCTTTTTACCAACCCCTATTCCGACAGACGGTTCTAACGTTATTAATTTTTGAAGCAATTCCCGTAACTTGGACGGTTTTCCATGTGAACGCATCTTTATTGCTTCGAAACCCTGATCTAATGTGCTAGCCGTGTCCTACCCATTTCCTCTGACAATTTTCCTTTTACTCTATGTCATTTCGATTCACGGTTCATCCGTTATTGATTTTTGCGGGTTTTCGGGTCCTTTTCGTGCTTACTTTTCACATTTTTGCATGTGAACCTACCCTATTTGCATCGGAATTCCAGTTTGATTTGACAGTCATGTCCCGGCAGCCCCCCACTTTTCCCTTATTTCTCCCCCCTCTTTCAACTGCCGGATTTTTAGTTATTAATTTTTCTGAGTGTTTTTCTGAGTGTTTTTTGTGTTTTTTCCACGTGAACCCCTCCTAATTCCTTTCCAACTGAGTTTTGATGCACCAATCCTGTGAATTTCTTTCTTTTGGACATTTTTCCTTTCTATTGTCCTCTATTTTGATGCATGGTTCTCCCCGTATTAATTTCCAAGTCTATTTTCGAGCCGGTTTTTGGAGTTTTTTCCATGTGAATGCATCCTATCTCGATCGGAGCTATGTTTGGCCATGATAGGGTTGTTGGACACATTGTTCTGCACAATTTTTCTTCTTTCTGCACTTCGTTTCGATGTGCGAATTTTTTGATATTAATACCCGTATGTGTTTTCAGGCTTGTTTTTTGTGTTTTTCCCATGTGGACACCCTGATTTTGCCTCGGAATCTATGTGGCATTTTTCTATCATCTTCTCCTTGTCTCCCGACACATTTTTCATTCTTATGGTTTTTCGATTTGACGTACGGTTAGGGTTTTATTAAATTTTCTTCCTTTTTGCCGTGTGATCGCGTTTCTCATGTCGGGCGTGAGCACGCCTGTTTTTGGTTTTACGCACCTCGAACACCCCCGTGGTGTCTATGGTTCGCGCATCGTCCTTTCTACCCCTCTGATCCCGCTGATGCAAATTTATTTTACTCCCGCCCCGCGCATGCGCACGGGACGAGGGTGCGTTCCTTTTTTTACGCCCCTACCACTTTATTTTTCTTTTTATTGAAAAAAAACAAAAAAGTAAACAAAAAGAAAAAAGAATGAAAAACATCCACCCCCAAAATCAACCCAAACCATTTAAAGAAAAGAAAAAAACAAAAACAACCCCACACACAAAAGCAAAAACAAAACACCAACCACTACAAGTAATAATACTACATAGATTAAAAAAATAATAATCACAAAAAAAAAACCCACAAACACCCATCTCCCCACACCCCTACCCTTTTTACATCCAATTTTTAAGACAACGAATAAAAAAAGAAAGAACAAAAATAAAGAAAAAGAAAAAGAGAAAAGAGAGAGAGAGAGAGAGAGAGAGAAAAGAAACAGAAACTCAAAAAAAAGAAAGAAAAAAAAAGAAAAACAAAAGAAAGAAAAACAAGACAACGAGAAAAGAAAGAAAAGAAAAAGGAAAAAAAACAAAAAAAAAAACCGTTACCTTCTCCTATCTGTGCATTGTCTCCTACCCATTTGCGCTTCACCTTCTCCCTCTTCCCCACGCCATCGCCGTCCATCTCCCTCTCTCCTTCTCCACATGCCTCCAACCTCCCTCTCTCCTTCTCCACACGCCTCCAACCTCCCTCTCTCCTTCTACGCACGCTGCCGCCCTCGCCTCCCCCTTCGCACGCTGCCGCCATGCCTCCACCTCACCCGCTGGTGTCGCTCTCCCTCCTTGCTCCTCTTCTCCGCACCGCCCACCGCCGTAGCCGCTGCCCCTACCGCTCGTCTCGCCCGTTCTCCTCCTCCTCCTCCTCCTCGCTCCTCTCCTCCGCGCCTCCCGCCATCGTAGCCACTTCCCCTGCCGCCCGCCTCGCCCACTGGCGTCGCTCTCCCTCCCATCTCCTCTCCTCTGCGCCGGCCGCTGCCCCCTACCGCCCGCCTCACTTGTCCTCCTCCATCGTCGGCCTTCCCCTCCCTCCCCCCCCGGTTAGTTCTAACCTCCTCTTACATCACTTAACAATACTAACCTAACTAACATTACTTATAGAGACTAACCTAACTAACATTACTTACACAGACTCACCTAGCTAACATAACTTAAATAACTAACCTAACCACTTAACAGACCAACCTCACTTAATTGATTTAACAAACTAAACTACCTTAATTGCTTTAACCGCCTCAGTTAACCTAATTAACTTAACCTACTCAGTCATCTAACTCACTTAGGCCACTCCCTTACAGCTCCTGTTTCTGCCCCTTCTTCCTTCTCCTCAGTTGTTCTCCTATCGTGCGGCCATTCTCGGTGTACGCGTGTGCTAGCAGGCAATCACGCGCGAGGACATGTTTCTGATTCATTCGTGTGGTGGAGTGTTGCAATCAGCCATTCACACGCAGTCATCCTCCGCTGTTCACACGTAGCTCAGGTACCGCCTTTTATTTTCAAACCCGCAAAATACATAAAAATACATAAAACACATAAAAGTTTTAAATATTCATTAAAATTCATTGAAAATTCAAAAAAATATAAATTTTTATAAAACATTTTACAACATCGTTGAAATCATTTTGAATATTTTTTCAAAGTGTAAATTCAAGGAAATAAATTGCAAAAAATTCAAAATTTGAAAATTGTTTCAAAAATACATGTAAAATGAGAAAATTTCATTAAAAATTTGGTAAAAAATCAAAAATATTTTCAAAAAATTTCCACAAACCCCCTTGCCCCTTTTTCCAATAATTTCTCAATTCAAAATGCTTCCATAAATGGCCAAAATATTATTAGAAGCCAAAAACCCTAATTTTGATACTTTATCTCATGAAAATTCATTTTAAATTCCAAAAATCAATTCAAAAATCAATTCAAAAATCATGAATGAATTCAAACACATTGTTGAAACTTGTTGGATTGCTGAAATTCCATCCTTACACTTTACAACATATTTATGTATCCTACATCCCCTTTTAATTATTTTTTTAAAGAAATTAAAAAATGAATAAAAGAAAAAAAAAACAAAACCAAACAATATATACAATACAAACACACCTAGAATATAATTTAAAAAAACCATAAATAAACAACATAAAATAAAATAAAAATCACACAAAAACACTAAGGTGCTTTATTTTTTCCAGTTTAGTGGTGTTTGTTTTTTTGACTAGATTCCTTGCATTTGGGACTACTCCATGTGCCTTCAGTTTATTTCATACACATCCCTACCAGGTATTTATTTTTTACCTTTATTCATTTTTATTCTCCCTTAACCACAATTAATTGCTAAAATGGACTATATTCACCCACTTTTTCACGTGCACTCGCACTAAACACACAGTTTTCAATAATTTAAAAATCAACCAGCCATTCACTTTGCACGTGCTATGTGCGCTTCAAAGGCACATTAACTTTTATTTAAAAATGAACCAACCGTTGTCGTGTTGCTACACATTCGAGTCGTATACACCTCCATTTCTTTTGTTGTGCATTTGTGTTATTTTCTGCGTGTGATTCATTGTTTGTGTGATGCATTTCGATAATCTGCATCCAATGTACATATTCCCTTAGTGCATGTGTATGATTTTGTTTGGATGCATGATGTGTGTGTATTAGAAGAATATAAAAAAACTGATGCCAAAGGACATTATCCAGCTGATAATTTTAATGATGAACTCGAAGAAAAGTGCAGGATATCATGGAATCAAAGGAAACTTTATAGAAGCTGGCATTTAAGCTATGAAGACAAAGGTGTAAATTCAGGAATATCATGTGCAATGGGAAAAGCTCAAGGAGTGCTGAACGGGTTCCCTTGTCGAGATGTAGACTCTTGGAATGCACTTATTGCTGGGTATGTACAGCACTTGGGACTGCTGTGGTGGAAATGTATGCCAAGTGTGGTGCATTTGGCAAAGTACAGGGAGTGTTGGATGAGCTTCTTGTCCGGAATGCAATAACTTGGAATGCCCTTATCACAGGTTATGCTTTACATGGGCAGAATTGGAGATTAGCATCAAAGCTAAAGGTGTAAAGGGTTATTCAAGGAGGAAGAGGGAAAACCTATATTTAGGTTTAAACTACTTTTGGAGGGAAAGAAGCAGGCTGTTTTGGAGGGGAAGAATGGTTTTTGATTTCGATGGCTAGAATGATGCTGGGAGGCTCTATTTTCTCCTTGGATATTTTTGGTATTTTGCATGCAGTTAACGGCAAGGAACATGGGGAAAAATAGAGGAGGAGAGATCGAAGAGAGAAAGGAGAGGCACGAACAATAAAAAAGGAGGGGATTGGGAGCTTTTGGGGGATCATCGAAGAGGGAGAAGAAGCTCATGACTGTCATCGATTTACTGCTAGAGTGCGCCTGCCTTAGCCTCTTCACCGACATTATCCCTCTCTTGACCCTGAAACAGCAAATCGGAGTCGCCTGATCTCCCTCCAAGCCAGCAGCTTTACCCTGGTGCCTTGCCTTCGTATAAATGCAGTCCACTGCTCAGTCAGAATTCTTATTCTGATGCTTTTAACAATGAAATCGAAATTTACAAGGATTGGTTTTCAACTTCCGAAACCATGCGAAGCGGAGCTGAAACCTACAAAAAAGCAACCAAAGCCAGAGTTTGTCGCATTGCTGACGGAATATTTCCTTGCTTTTTACTGTCGTCTCGCCAGTGTAACTCATTTTTAGCCTGTTACTCAGACAGAAACTTACTGTCTGGCCAGCTAGTTGCTGACTTTCTGGTAATTCAAGTTCATCCATCTCTGGATCCTCGCAGACAGTGATTCATTCAAAAGCGTGCAATTGAAGAGCCTTTATGATGCACAAATTACCTATGGTCATACCTTATTCAGCCACAGATTATTCCGCTACCTGTGCTATATGTGTAAAGCCCGTTCGAATATGGAGAGGTCCTGCTATTACGGAGGAGAATTGATCCATTTAATGGAGGGCTGAAGCTCCGATTATATGAAGAAAACATTATCGGCAACAAAGCGGCATCTAACTTCAAGACTTGATCATTCCTCCGCTAACTGGGATCAAAGCGATGAGTTGCAAATTGAATTCAAGAATGCAAACTCTGGAGTTATTTATCTTTGCAATTTTGTGGAGAAGATGGTCATCCTAGGGTCACATCTTTGCGTGCAAGGATGACTCGGCTCTACTCTATTATTGATGCTCTGCAAGAAGGCGAGATGCTGCTGCTGTGACACCATAATAGGCATCGTTCATGAAGATGGAGTAGCAGCCTTTCATGCTGACTATTCGACTGCCTAATATCTACCTCCCTCAGGTTGACAACACGCTCCAGATTTCTCTCCATGTTGATTTTGGGGCTTCGTCTCAGACTGTAATGCAACCTTGGAAACCAGCTCTTTATGAGTGAGGATCAATGGTACTATCTCTGAACAAGAGAAAGAGATTACAGAACCAGAATTTCCTGCAACTGAAATTATAAGGATTTTTATGGAGTTTGAACATGCTGAACAGGCTATTAAGGCATTGATGATGAACTTGAATGGGAGATTGTTTTTGGGGATAAAGTTGTAGCAGTTAGTTTCTATTATGAAGAGAGGTTCAATGTGAATGAACTAGAACTACTTCCTGGAGAGATACCAGCACTGATGGCTTCTTGATCTGGCTCTCTATGCTAGATGTTCAAGGACTTAACAATGCTGTGTTTGATTGTACAACCTGGAGTCTCTAAATCTGTCCAATTTGACAACTTGTCGCTGGAAACTTCAAAGACATCCTTCATATTTGGGATTTAGAGATGCTGAACATGCCTATAATGGTGAAAGAAAACTGTTTGATTTGAAGATGTGTAGAGTTAGTTGTGAAAACAGCACAGATAATGAGAAACTACAGATTTTTCTAAACATGGACCTCATGTAATTTACTGGACAAGCAATACAGCGAACTTTGGCATTAAAAATTCGATTTCTTCTTGTAAGCCTTTTCCCTTGTTGCGACTTGAACTCCGTGTTCAGCAGCTCTTACAGGAAATCTACGACATTTCTGGTGAACCCGACGTGAAAGTGCTGCGTCACTTTTCAGCAAGATGGGAGACTCGCAAGAAGAGATGACAGATGATAATGTCATGAAGAACCTGTTTCAGTCATTTACCATGTATATGCAGCAGCAAGCTCATGCAAAACGTGACAGTGATACTATGGATGCCTTGAAAGCTGTCCAACAGGAGATGAAGCAGTTTAATGGCCAGCAAGTGTCAACTTACCTACATTTGTATGAAGAAAAGATGAAGTTTTTTGGGGTTTCTTAAGATGTTTGGAGCCGCTACTTCTTACGGATTGTGGTGTGCGCTCTTGAAGGTCGAATTGCAGAAATTCAAGAGGCACATGCAGGTTGGGCTGAATTTAAAAAGGCATTAAAAGATGAATATTTCTTGGAGGATACAGGTCTTATGAATCGCAGGAATTTTTTAGCATGGGTTTCTATGCCTAATAAGGGACTTTCTGTTACCGCTCTTCTGCGAGAGTTTGAAAGCCATTATGATCAGTTGGATGGGACTGAACAGCAAGCTTTGGAGATGCAGAAAGTGGAGTTATTTTTACAAGCTGCAGATACTGATTTACAGGAAAAGTTGGATGATCTTTTGGAAGATCAAGCTACTGATTCAGGTTTAAAGACTAAGTCGAGACATGTCATTGATGCTGTGAATGCTCTTGTTAAGAAGCAGCGCAGGAGAGTAAGATTGCATCGTAATACAGGATCAGTTCCTGAAAAATCCTTGGAGACTTCTTCTTCTACCCCTGCTGCAACTTCTTTACGTAAGCCTACTCCTCCTGCTGTGAATCCACCAGTTCCTGCTGCTCTAGTGCCCTTATCTGTAGATGATGTTATTAAAGGCTTGGCGGATTTGACGATTGAAGCAGTCAAAGTTGAAGTTGGTAAGTTAAAGGAGTAACTTATGTCAGTACCTGCTGTAGCACCTGCTCCAGCGACTGCTTTTCCAGCTGGTCAAAGAAAAGGGCGACGATGTATTTGGTGTGATAGTACAGAGCACCAACACTGCAGAGATTGTGATGCTTTTCAGGAAGCACGTAAGAAGAATGTAGTGTTCTGGGGACAAGATGGGAAGATATGGCTGACAGAGACTGGCGCTCCTCTTGACACGAACTTTGGTAAGGGAGGTATGAAGAAGCTTGTTGATGATATGGCTACACGATCAGCTTATGTGAGTGTTAGAGGAGATGCTTCAGCTTTTGGAGTCCAGGTTGAGCAGAAATCTGATGGAGACTCTGCTTTATGGTCCTCTGCCTTGGAGATAGCGACAAGAGGGAAAGTTCAGGCATCTACTATGACTTGTGTGGGCTCTAGCATCCGAGGAGAAACAGGATGGGATTCTCCTGTTGACAGGTATTCTATTTTTGCTTATATGGCTAAAACGCAAGGTTTAGATGCCATGGTTGAGGAAAAGAGAAGAAGAGATGAGGAGGGTCCCAGCACCTCCAAAAAGACTAGAGGGGGTGACTTTGTTTCACCACCTGTTACAGCTCCACCTATGTCAAATTCTCCAGCTCAAACAGGTTCTGATCAACCAATGGGAGACAAGTAGAAAGAAAAGAGGCAACCAAGAAAAGAGCCAGGATTCAAGCTCTTGTCAGACCTTGATATGCAAACGGATATGAGTAAGATTTTTCATGAAAGAATTTTGAATAGTGAAGTTACTTTTACTGTTGGAGAAGCTCTTGGGATTGCTAGAAGAGAAATACAGGATCAGATGCAGGATCTTTTGTGGAGGAAACGACATGCGATGGAAGGACCTGCTCTACAGGGATTGTGGCATGGAGCTCTTGGGGAAGAGCATGATGATGTAGTGATGGTTGAGAATGCTTCTGTTAATCCGCAATTGGAGAAAATAGTGCAGCCTATGCAGTACGAAGATGATGAGACCCCTATTCTCATTCCTCGCAGTCATTTTTCACGAAGTCATTGGGCTAGAGCAACCATTGAGACAGTGGTAAGGATTGGAGAGAAACAAATTCCATTGGTCGCTTTAGTTGATCATGGTTTTGAGATTAATCTTATTGCTCGAGGTGTTTATGAGAGTGGCAAGTGGCCTATGGATGCAGAGCATGGCTGGTGCATGAGAGCCGCCAATAATACTTCTGGTGATATGTATGCTGCTTGTCCGAGTATCAGAATTTCTATTGGTAATGTTGAAGAGGATTATCATTGCTTTGTTCAGGATTCATGCTCTTATCCGATTATTCTTGGACAGCCTTTCATTACAGAAGCAAGAATGGAAACGAAAGTAATGGATGACGGGTCAGCTTATGCGCGGATACACAGTAAAGATGGTATGCGAGCTGTTCAGTTTATGACTGTTGGGGTAAATCATCCGAGAAACAGGGACTCCTTGCGTGAGGCACCACTACCTGCGAAGGAGTTGGATTTTCATTAGGTACCGCTGTCTTGCGAGACGCCAGTGGTACGGAGCGGAGAAAAGAGGAGATCTTGCCTCTTGGCAGCCAGTCTTTCTCCAATAATTTTGTTGGTTTTTCTTCAGATAGTTCAGTGAGTTATCAGAAAATTTCAGATTTGCCTAGAGCTGCCAAGCAGTACATTGGTCGTAAGGAGAAAGAGTTGAAGAATGAAGGTATTTTGCAAGCAGAAGAGCATGTAGATGGATTGTATGAAGGAATGTCTTATGCAGATACTTTGTTTGAGATGAGAGCAATGCTAAAAACTGATGTATGTAAGGGTTCAAAGATCATACCTGTGCAAACCTTGGATATGTTTCAGGAAATTTCTGGTTTTATGCTGAAAACAGAGTTAGAGGTTGAGAAAACTCAGCAAACTGAATTTATGGCTGATCTTGGTCAGCTAACAGAGCTGCAGAGGGCTGAATTCATTCAGCCAAGAGAGTTGAATGCAGAAAAATTGTTGCATACAGAGTTTCAGGATGCACCTATGCAGTCCATAGAGCCGAGGGCTGAATCCATTTAGCCAACAGAGTTGAATGCAGAAAACTTTTTGCATACAGAGTTTCAGGCTGCACCCATGCAGTCCATAGAGCTAAAGGCTGAAATTTTTCAGCCAACAGAGTTGAAAGTTGCTGAAAATTTACAGAAATTGCAGCAAAGAAAAGAGTGCTTGAATGATGCCAAGGTTGACACAAAATATAAAACAATTGATAAGAAGGTTAAGCCGGTTGCAGGCCCGCTTCGTTTTGATAGTGATGAACAGATTGAAAAAGCTATGAAGCAGCCTATGTTGAGGGACCCTACAAATATTGGACATAAGTTTACAGCTGAAACTCTTGCAGAATTGAAGATTGGAAATGATGAATTCTTGCTTCCAGTGGAAAAAGAATATTTTAGAGAGATGCTTGGACGTCATGGTAAGGCATTTGCTTTCTTTCCACATGAAATTGGTTGCATTAGTCCCGAATTGGTTGCACCTATGGTCATCTTCACTGTTCCTCATGTACCATGGAATATACATCCTATACATGTGCCTAAAGCACACTTGCCAAAGCTGATAGAGTTGCTGAATGAGAAGATTAAAATGGGGATTTTGGAACCCTCTTCTGCACCCTATTCTAACAGGTGGTTTACTGTACCAAAGAAGAATGGTACTTTGAGATTTATTCAGGATATGCAGCCCGTGAACAAAGTGACAATCAGGAATGTGGGAACAGGTCCAGTTGTGGATGAATTTGCTGAGGCTTTTGCAGGACGAGCCATCTATTCTCTAGGTGACTTGTATTCAGGTTATGATCAGTTTCAGCTTGCCTTGGAAAGCAGGGATATTACTACTATGCGGACACCTATTGGTCTTGTAAGGATGTGTACCTTGCCTCAAGGTGCCACAAACTCAGTTGCTCATATGATGAATGCTATGCATAGAGTTCTACGAGACTATATTCTGCAGTATACCATGCCTTTTCTAGATGATGTGCCTATTAAGGGTTGTGCAGAAGAAGAAAAGAATGAAAGTCTTGATTTGCGTGGATGTAGACAGTTTGTGGCTGACCACTTGATTGCTTGTGAGCAAATATTGACATGATTAGAGGAGGTAAATTTGACACTTTCAGGACTGAAATCTGTCTTTGGTGTTAATGAAGTCATCATAGTTGGGCATATGGTTGGATATTATGGCAGAAAGCCTTCTCTTGCAAAGGTGGATGCCATAAACAGGATTGCAGAGTATTGCTCGACTACTTCACAGGTGCGGAGATTTGTGGGAGCTTGTGTATTTTACATGATTTGGATTCCTCATTTTGCTCATATAGCAGATGTTCTCTATCAGCTGCTTCGAAAGGGGCAGAAATTTCATTGGGATGAGAAGCATTCAAAAGCCATGCGTAAGCTCAAGAAGCTATTGCAATCAGCTCCTACTCTACGCAAGGCGGATTATCAGTGTGGACGGCCGATCATGTTGACAATTGATACTAGCCCTATTGGCATAGGTTGGGCTGTAGGACAGGATGATGCTGATGGAAATAGGTATGCTATTCGCTTTGGAGCTAAAGTTCTTAATGAGTGACAGAGGAGATATCCGCAGATCAAAAGAGAGTTGTGGGGAGTAGTCACATTGAAGTGTGACAAAGGGTATTTTATTGGAGCTTCAGTTATTGTGGAAACAGATTGTTTGCCTTTGCTTGGCATGATTACTAGTTGCTCGACTCCAGATATAGCAATGCTTCGATGGATTGCCTATATTAAATCATTGAATCCAGAATTTTGACACATAGCATGGAAAGATAATCCAATTGCTGACATGCTATCTAGAGCGAGATATGAGGATGAGGAGTCAATACTTGCAGAAGATGATGAGACAGAGTTTGTTGCTTCTGTCCTTGTTCATGATTGCCATGTATCTACTATTGAAGCCCTTATTGAAGAACTTTATGTTGACGAGTGGCTACAAATTGGACAGTATCTAAGTTCATTGACTCCAAGAGCTGATTGGACAGATGATGAATTCAAGAAAATCAGAAGGAAGGCTTATGGGTATTTCTTGAAAGATGGTTTTCTTTGGAAGCATCCAAAGAAGAGAGGAGGCTTGCCCTTGAGAGTAGTTTGTGATGTAGCGATGCAGATACAGATTATGCGAGAGTTTCATGAGAGCTCATGGGCTGGACATAGAGGTGTGTGGGCTACCTATGAGAAAATTAAAGAAAGATACTGGTGGAAAGGGATGTATAAAGATGTTTCTCATTTTGTGGAGACTTGCAGGGACTGCCAGCTTTACTCTTTAGTGCGACATCATGATGAGTTGCATCCGACTTATCCACTATGTATGCATTATAAGTGGGTGGTAGACTTGGTTACTTTGCCAGTGGGACTTTGGCAGATGAGATATCTTGTCTTGGCTAGGGAGGATCTTACAAACTATGTTGAAGGCAGATCTTTGCAGACGAAGACCACCACTACAGTATGTAAATTCTTGTTGGAAGAAATATTTTGCAGGTATGGATGTATAGGCAAGATTACAGCTGATCGTGGAGAGCTAGATGCAGATGAAGCTAGAGAATTCTTCTCACGGCTTGGGATTAAATTGGCTCTTACTACTGCCTATAATCCAGAGGGAAATGGCAAGAGTGAAAGAGGACATCCGCCAATAGTTAAAGCATTGGCAAAAGCTTGTAGAGGTCGTATTGGAGATTGGCCGAGATTACTACCTTTTGCGTTGTGGGCTGATCGCTCTACACATAGTGTGACTACTGGATACATGCCTGCAGAGTTGATGTATGGGCAAAAACCTGTCATGCCTACTGAAATTTGTGCTCTCACTTGGAGTGTTCTTCCGTGGCATGAGAATTTATCAAGGGAAGAGTTTTTAGCTCTTCGGATTCGTCAACTAGAGAGAAGGACAAAAGATGTGCAGCTACTAGTAGTTGATCGTTTGAAGGCAGCCCGTCTCAGAAATAAGGACAGGTTTGATTTAAGGCATCGCTTGAGGCCTAGAGCCATAAAAGAAGGAGATTGGGTTCTAGTCTACGACAGTAGTCTAGAAAATCAGCATAGTAGTATGAGAAAAATGGTTCAAAGATGGTTTGGACCGTATGAAGTGAAGCACGTTTTTGACAATGGTACCTATGAGCTGGCTGAACTAGATGGAACAGTATTGAGGGTGCCTATTGCTGGAAAACGAGTCAAGATTTTCAAGAGAAGAGAAGATGAAGAATATGCACTTGAAGCATTGACAAAAGAAGAGCAGGTAGAAGAAAGACAAGCAGAAGAAACAGAGAACATAGATGATGAAGCTGATGGAGAAACAGATTTACTAGAAATAGATGATGGACTTGACCTGTTTGTGTATTTGAATGATCCTGGATAGTTGGCACATCCGGAGGATGCGCAGGTTTAGAGAGGGTGGATGTCGTGTTGCTGCTCATCCGAGTCGTATACACCTCCATTTCTTTTGTTGTTCATTTGTGTTATTTTCTGCATGTGATTCATTGTTTGTGTGATGCATTTCGATAATCTGCATCCAATGTACATATTCCCTTAGTGCATGTGTATGATTTTGTTTGGATGCATGATGTGTGTGTATTAGAAGAATATAAAAAAACTGATGCCAAAGGACATTATCCAGCTGATAATTTTAATGATGAACTCAAAGAAAAGTGCAGGATATCGTGGAATCAAAGGAAGCTTTATAGAAGCTGACATTTAAGCTATGAAGACAAAGGTGTAAATTCAGGAATATCATGTGCAATGGGAAAAGCTCAAGGAGTGTTGAACGGGTTCCCTTGTCGAGATGTAGACTCTTGGAATACACTTATTGCTGGGTATGTACAGCACTTGGGACTGCTATGGTGGAAATGTATGCCAAGTGTGGTGCATTTGGCAAAGTACAGGGAGTGTTGGATGAGCTTCTTGTCCGGAATGCAATAACTTGGAATGCCCTTATCACAGGTTATGCTTTACATGGGCAGAATTGGAGATTAGCATCAAAGCTAAAGGTGTAAAGGGTTATTCAAGGAGGAAGAGGGAAAACCTATATTTGGGTTTAAACTGCTTTTGGAGGGAAAGAAGCAGGCTGTTTTGGAGGGGAAGAATGATTTTTGATTTCGATGGCTAGAATGATGATGGGAGGCTCTATTTTCTCCTTGGATATTTTTGGTATTTTGCATGCAGTTAACGGCATGGAACACGGGGAAAAATAGAGGAGGAGAGATCGAAGAGAGAAAGGAGAGGCACGAACAATAAAAAAGGAGGGGATTGGGAGCTTTTGGGGGATCATCGAAGAGGGAGAAGAAGCTCATGACTGTCATCGATTTACTGCTAGAGTGCGCCTGCCTTAGCCTCTTCACCGACATTATCCCTCTCTTGACCCTGAAACATCAAATCGGAGTCGCCTGATCTCCCTCCAAGCCAGCAGCTTTACCCTGGTGCCTTGCCTTCGTATAAATGCAGTCCACTGCTCAGTCAGAATTCTTATTCTGATGCTTTTAACAATGAAATCAAAATTTACAAGGATTGGTTTTCAACTTCCGAAACCATGCGAAGCGGAGCTGGAACCTACAAAAAAGCAACCAAAGCCAGAGTTTGTCGCATTGCTAACGGAATATTTTCCTGCTTTTTACTGTCGTCTCGCCAGTGTAACTCATTTTTAGCCTGTTACTCAGACAGAAACTTACTGTCTGGCCAGCTAGTTTCTGACTTTCTAGTAATTCAAGTTCATCCATCTCTGGATCCTCGCAGACAGTGATTTATTCAAAAGCGTGCAATTGAAGAGCCTTTATGATGCACAAATTACCTATGGTCATACCTTATTCAGCCACAGATTATTCCGCTACATGTGCTATATGTGTAAAGCCCGTTCGAATATGGAGAGGTCCTGCTATTACGGAGGAGAATTGATCCATTTAATGGAGGGCTGAAGCTCCGATTATATGAAGAAAACATTATCAGCAACAAAGCGGCATCTAACTTCAAGACTTGATCATTCCTCCGCTAACTGGGATCAAAGCGATGAGTTGCAAATTGAATTCAAGAATGCAAACTCTGGAGTTATTTATCTTTGCAATTTTGTGGAGAAGATGGTCATCCTAGGGTCACATCTTTGCGTGCAAGGATGACTCGGCTCTACTCTATTATTGATGCTCTGCAAGAAGGCGAGATGCTGCTGCTGTGACACCATAATAGGCATCGTTCATGAAGATGGAGTAGCAGCCTTTCATGCTGACTATTCGACTGCCTAATATCTACCTCCCTCAGGTTGACAACACGCTCCAGATTTCTCTCCATGTTGATTTTGGGGCTTCGTCTCAGACTGTAATGCAACCTTGGAAACCAGCTCTTCATGAGTGAGGATCAATGGTACTATCTCTGAACAACAGAAAGAGATTACAGAACCAGAATTTCCTGCAACTGAAATTATAAGGATTTTTATGGAGTTTGAACATGCTGAACAGGCTATTAAGGCATTGATGATGAACTTGAATGGGAGATTGTTTTTGGGGATAAAGTTGTAGCAGTCAGTTTCTATTATGGAGAGAGGTTCAATGTGAATGAACTAGAACTACTTCTTGGAGAGATACCAGCACTGATGGCTTCTTGATCTGGCTCTCTATGCTAGATGTTCAAGGACTTGACAATGCTGTGTTTGATTGTACAACCTGGAGTCTCTAAATCTGTCCAATCTGACAACTTGTCGCTGGAAACTTCAAAGACATCCTTCATATTTGGGATTTAGAGATGTTGAACATGCCTATAATGGTGAAAGAAAACTGTTTGATTTGAAGATGTGTAGAGTTAGTTGTGAAAACAGCACAGATAATGAGAAACTACAGATTTTTCTAAACATGGACCTCATGAAATTTACTGGACAAGCAATACATCGAACTTTGGCATTAAAAATTTGATTTCTTCTTGTAAGCCTTTTCCCTTGTTGCGACTTGAACTCCGTGTTCAGCAGCTCTTACACGAAATCTACGACACCGTCATAAAAAAGCACGCGCTGGCAAAAAAGCGCTCCACATCACCATTAATTTTTAATTAATGAATTTGCATTTAGAGACCCTAGTCTGGGAATCGCAGTCTGGGTTTCGTTAAAGCACCGCTTCACCCTAACAAATTGTAATTAAAATTTAAAGAAGGAACCACCGTTTTCTTATTAAGGTTTATAACCTAATAAAATTTCACCCATTGTTAATAATTTCTTAAAATGAATCCTTCATTAAAACCATTTCCTCTCACTACATTTTTTTTTCCTTTTTTAATAAACATGCTTCGTGGGATGGGTGCATAAAGTCCTCTAAGTTGAAATTGTTGGTCAAAGTTATGCTCATGTCTTGATTTAGATTTTTATGGTATTATGGTTTGCTTATGTGCTACAATTACGGGTGCGGTTTGCAGTTTTTCTTCTTTTTTGCCTAATACGGGGTTTTGGGTGTCTGCTTGTTGCATCGCATGAAGTTTTGGGTCGCATATGTGTAGAGGTCATGCTGAATTTTTTTCTAAGATATGGGTTATTTGGGGTGGTAAATCGGTTAGTTACTTCTATGTGTGTGTGCTTCTTTCGATTGATTTCTTTTTTATAGCTATTTTGGTTGTTTTATAGGAATTCTTAGTGATTGTCTGTATTTGTGATGTGTGTGTTTTCCATTTGAATGGCGCCTCACGCTCCTCCTCCTATCCAGTATGTCTCGGTGATAAGTAGGGATTATTCTTCCCTACTGGCTTTTGAGCCTATAGCGAAAGCAGGACTTGCGACTTTTGTGGCTGCTTCATTCCCATTGATTCTAGATGATCCATCCTTGTGTGCTGAATTTCTAGCATCATACAGTAAGAAGTCGGGCCTTGTTCATGGTGCTTCCATGGTGTTGACACCCCGAGGGTTAGGGAAGGTTTTGTCTCTTCCCTACAAAGGAGAGTCCTTTGTTACAACTAGACAATTATTCTCCAATGATGAGATTTTCAAGCTGTTATGGACAATCAGCCAATGATACCTTCACATAATAAGGCAATGGACAGCCAATAGGCTTTACGTCCTACATGCGGAAGTGCTCAAGAACTTTATGAATGTACTTCCTCTGTGACAAGTAGAGGAGTCCTTGATGCCTGTCACATCTAATGCGCATACCAAGTATGTGAGAGGACTGTCCCAGATCTTTCATCTCAAAGCTCTTTTTGAGCTAAGCCTTAAGAGCATCAAGCTCATCATGAGCTTTCCCTGTTATCAACATATCATCCACATAGAGTATCAAAATCAATAAAGAACCATCACAGGCTTTCTTCATGTAAAGACACGGATCCATAGCACTCTTTTTGTAGCCATGTGACTGCATAAGGGCATCAAACTTATGATACCACTCCCTAGGTGCCTGTTTCAAGCCATAAATACTTTTCTTCAATTTGCACACTAGGTGCTCCCTGCCAGGTTCTGCAAAGCCCTTAGGCTACTCCATATAAATCTCATCATGCAAGTCCCCATGTAAGAAATCCGTCTTGACATCCATCTGGTATAAATCCAAGTCAAGCTGAGCAACCAAAGCCAAGACTAAGCGCAGGGAGGTCATCTTATTCATAGAAGAAAAAACCTCATCAAAGTCCACACCATGGTCCTGCTAAAAACCCTTTGCTACCAATCTAGCCTTGTATGCCAGCATGGGGTGTCCAGGGGTACTTTTTAGCTTGTACACCCACTTGCACGGCAAAGCCTTCTTGCCCTTAGGCAAGGAAACCAAATCCCAAGTCTCATTCTTATGCAAGGAGTCTCTCAGACTGCATAGCCCTCTCCCAGGTGTGACTGTCACCCCTGTGCATAGCCCCATCATAAGTGAAAGGCTCTCCTACATATGTAACCAAGACATAATGCATCGAGGGCTGAAATCTATCAGGTGGATGTTTGTCTCTAGTAGACCATCTCACGGCAAGCTCTGCTGCCTGCCTAGCTGCCTGTCCAACACCCTGACCATGAGCATCTACTGCAGCTGTAGGTTGTCCAACTGGCTATGAGGGAGCTCTCGACTCCTCCTGAAATATGACCCTGCGGATCTCAATAACTCTCTTAGGTTGTCGATGCATCTTGTCTTCATGGAAGACTACATCATATTGTGAATGACTTTCTACGTTTGCGGATCCCAGAGATGGTAACCCATCTCGCCTACATCCCCATAACCAATGAAAATGCATTTGACACTCTTAGGATCCAACTTACTTCTCTTGTCCCTGGGCACATGGCAAAATGCCTCACATCCAAAGACACGGAGATGCGCATAAGAGAGGTTTTCCAATCCATACCTCCTCTACAACTTGGAAATCCAAACCACTAGAAGGTGATCTATTTATGACATACACAACTATACTAACTGCCTCAGCCCAAAAGCTCTATGGTAGTAGGCCTGCATGGCTAAGCATACTGTGTACATGCTCGTGGATGGTTCTACTCATCTACTCAGCCAAACCATTCTGGGGTGGGTATAGGGGGTGGTCAACTGACGCTTAATACCCCTCTCATCACATAACTACTCAAAAGTACGTGAGACATACTCACCCCCATTATCTGTTCTTAGGCAATTTAGCCTATACCTAGACTGGTTCTCAACCAATGCAAGCCATCTCTGAAACATAGCCAAGACATCCAATTTCAGCTTAATGGGATAAGCCCAAACTTTTCATGAAAAATCATCTATGAACGTAACAAAATACTTTGCAACACCCATAGAGTGACAAGGCATGGGCCCACAGACATCCGAATGTACCAATGCTAAGGGCTCACTCATGCGTGGCCTACCAAACTTCTTATGCGTAGACCTAGTCTACCTGCCATAAAGACAAGGCTCACATGAATCAAAACATGCATAATCAAGGGGCGGTAAGTACTTCAAACCAGAAAGCATTTTCATTCCCTTCAAAGATATATGGCCCAAATGGGCATGCCAAAGAGATACATGTGGGATAGAACCCACAGAAAAAACATGATCAAGGGAAGAAGTAGATACAATCAAGGGATAGAGGCTGCCAGCCTTGGCACCTCTTGCAATCACAAGTCTGCCACGAGTGATATTCCATGCAGAGTCTCCAAAAGATACATGATAACTTGCGTCATCAAGCCGTCCAGCTGATATGAGACTGCGTGTCAAAGCAGGTACATGATGTACATCCTGCATAACAAAACTACTACTAGTAGGAAACTACAGCCTAACATCACCAATGCCCACAATATCAAGAGAGATGTCATCACCCAAGCGCACAGAACCCGAAATAGTATGATATGAATGAAACCACTCTCGGCAAGGTGTCACATAAAAGGATGCACCCGAGTCTAAGAGCCAACACTATGCATACATAGAGTGTATCTCTGTCATCTGCGAAGCACTAGAAGAAGCTGCAAGGATATAATCATCATCATCAACATCCTTAGGCTGCATAACATTGATCTCTTTAATTTTAACACTGGATTTTGCAAGCACTATGCTACGATCAGAAGAATTATCCTGCACTTTGTCTTTCCCCTTATCTTTGCGCCTTTCATTGTGCAGTTCATGGCATTGTGGCCTAATATGGCCCTTTTTCCCACAATGGTGTGACAAGTGACATCTGCATTCCTGCCACAGGATTTGCTACGTGACTTCCTACGAGATTAGGACCGAGATTTCTAAGAATCCCGTCCATGACCATTGCCACTGCCACTGCCATGCTTTCCATGCCCATCATTCCTGCCTCTAGTTGTCATAGCATGCAACACACGAGAGGCATCCAAAATCTTATGGTTAACCTCTTCTTGTAGAAGAGCACTCTCAACATTAGATAATTTCAAGGTAGGAGTAGAGGCACATAATGCAGTGCGGAATACATCCCATGACTCATTAAGAGTACTAAGCAAGAAAAGAGGAGTGACATCCTCTATAAAAGTGATGTCCTGCGAAGTCAAGTCTTTGAGTATAGCATGGAACTAGCTCAAGTGAGCAGACATGGTCAAATTCTCCTTCATGTGCAGATCCATAAGCTACTTCAGCCAATACATCTGACTCGTTGGACTTTTCTTGCCATAGAGATTCTTGATTTTATCCCACAACTACCAAGCACTCTGCTCTTCCTCAAATACATTGTAATGAATCTATTTTTTGAGAGATAATACAATAGTGGACTTGCATAACTCATCAAGCTCAAACCATTCCTCATCTGGCATAGTTACAGGCGGCTGCCCACTAAACCTCAATGGTTTGATTTGCAATTTCTGCACCAATACTTGCCAAATCTAGCTCTTTCAATAAGAGTAATTCGTACCATCAAGCTTAGTGATGTTAAAAACAGCATGATTAGTGGACGAACTCGTCATAATGCAGGCTGGAAGACTGTAGAAAGTTCAAAAACTGATTGCTGTTTACTACAGAAAATGACAAAAAAATCACCAAAATCGAGAGAAAATGGCGAGAAAAGTGTAAGTCAAAGCTGTTGCCCACCAAGTACTAGTGAAAGTACATCATTTCAGGATATTTTAGGATTAAAAAGCCATGTCAATCCAGAGTTATATGCTTGTCGTAATAAATGACAGCAGGGTACTGTGAGAAGCAATTGCTGATCAAATCACTGCACCAAGTCAAGAAATGACAGCCAAGACATGACCAGCTATAAACGGGCATAAATTAGCATGAAACAATCACTGAGACCCTGAGCAAACACCCAAACATGTCACCAAAGCATCCATCAGTGATGAGTAGGTATACCCCTTGGACAATAGGGTAAAGTATATATAACACTGGCAAGACCTGACACCAGTAGGTGTATGTTCACAAGAGTGCAAAGCCCAAGCTCAATTCAAAAGCACCTCCAAGATATCAGTGCATGAATCATGCAGCATTTAAGTGTAAGAGATCTCAAAGTCTCAAGTATTTGAAAAATGCTCAAAATAGCATAAACCTCTTGGTCAATGTCGATCAAGTATACAAGATGCTCCCACTAGCTCGAAAGGTAGATAAACCAGCTCAACAGCTCAAGCAAACCAAGTCAGAGTACCAAAGACAGGTAACCAAGACAATGCCTCAATAGCATCCAAGGTCGTAATGAAAAAATCCAAGTCATAACGGAAAAATCCAAGTCAATGTCCAACTGCTCAAGGGAATACTCAAATGAATGTCGAGAGGAGCTCAAACAATTGTCATCCACAGCCAAAGCATAAAGCATTCACTAAGCATCATAACCCGTACTGGGTAGCCTAGGCATAAACCATGTCATAGATGAAATGCCAGCTGCAAAGAAATGACATTCAAATCAAATTCCGGAGCATAAACAAGACATGTGGCATAGTCCAAATGCATCATGACATCATACTGAGTAGCCGGGATCACCTCGTGACCAATAGGCATAACGTAACTGTAGCATAAATAGCTTCAGCCGTGAAGTTTCCAGCAGTATATAACCTTTGTAAACTGATCATATTAGTGCTCAATCCAAGCTCAAATCCATAGGCATACATTCCCGTATGTATAGGCACCAACCGGGCATAATCAGACATCAAATGCCAAGACTTGTAAGCATAAAATTGAAATAACAGGTGGCTACCTTGTTTTGGACAGATCTGGTATTGTTCAAAATAGTCCATGGCTGAGCTAAATCAGCTCCAAATGCGTCTCACATAAGAGGCATAACATCCACAAGTGATTCGGTATCAATAGACATCAGTAGAAGTATCACATAAGCCATAGGCATACAAATACATATTGTCTCAGACCTGGAATATATTGCAGAATATTTTGTCATCAAAATTTGGCAAATTCGACATCACCATCGCGTCCGAAGCATGCCAAAACCCCAACTTAGACTCTTACCTTGCCTGAATCGGGTTCCGAATGCCCGAGATATGACAAAAAGAGTGATTTTTGGGCCAGATTTTGAAACAGGCGCAAAAATTACGTGAATTGGCTGGGGGGGTCTACTGTCACATGTGTCAACAATGGGGCCCAAAGGGGGCACAAATGAGAGCCAAAGAAGACCTACACCAAGCCTTAGCAAGCCTTGCTAGGTTGGAAGCAAGATCCAGGTGAAGAAAGCTCCAAGAGGTGTGAGCTATGGCTGCCCACAAGCTGTGAAAACCCTATTTACCTAGACCTATGGACTGAGATAAATCTTTGAAATAATGAAGCAATACCTCAATGTCAATGCCCTGATGGTGTCTGAATAGGCCGGGAAGAAGCTCGGGAAGCCGGGTAGTGACGGAAGCTCAAGAGAATGAGCTATAGCTAGTGGGAAGGAGACCCAATGCGAGTGGGGAGTCAATGGGAAGCTGAGGATGCCATGAGCCAAGCTCAAGAGTCGGGAAGCCGTGCTCTGATACCAGTTGAAAGGTGAGAAGGATTGAAGCTTGCACTCAAGAGCTATGGCGAGAGAGCAAGAGAAAGAAAGAGAGAGACAAGAAATGAGAACTCCAACAGTCACAATGTGTGACCGAGCCTTCCTTTTTCAAACTGTCACTAAAAGAATAAAGGATAAAGTGACGGTGACAGGCGCCTACCACTTGCAGTGTGTAGTGGCAATGACTGTCAGTGTAGTAATACATGGGCGGCTAGGCGGAGGCGCCCTTACCCCCAACAGGTGTGTTCCTTTGCATCCTTGCTTTTAACTTTGCTTTCTCCATCAAGTAGTGAGTGCTCAATATATTTATGTGAGGGACTTGGAATATTACTTAGGGTGGACACAAGATTCTCATATGGATCCTTATTTACACTTGCAAGCAGTACGACTATTGCTTCATCTTCATCAATATTCTTCTTAAGTGTTGCAAGCTGGGTTTTTAGGCTCTTGAACTTTTTAATGTGTATGGTCATGGAAGTTTTATCTTTTATATCCACTTTATAAAACTACATGAGTAATTTTACCTTTGAATTCGTTGCTTGGATACCAAATATCCTATCAAGTTCCTCCTACACAGTTATAGCATCTCTGAAACCAGAGATATGGTGTAGCACATCATCACTTAGTCCCCAGGAAATGATGCATAGTGCCTTGTAATTCATCTTCTTCCATTCTTTGGTTTTTGGTGTAGCTACTGCAAGGATTCCACTTTTTGAATCTTCTTTCCCACCATATGCATCACCTTCATCATCTTCAAAGAGATCCCAGAGGTCTTTCCTCATGAGGTGATACATGGTCTTTTTTTTAAAGGCATGGAAGCCTTCTCCATTGAAATTTGCTATTTGTTTGAGCTCTGCCAATTTTTATCAGAAGAAAATCAGTCAGCAAAAGAGTTGTATTTCAATGTGTCAAGAGACACAAGATGATTAGTGTTTAACAACATTGCATGAGTATTAAAAAAATACTATCTTGGAGCTCAATGTCGGATGTTGATGCTTGATCTTCTTCTTGCTTGCTGGTTTAGTGTGATGCTTTGTTGGAAATTAAATGCTCAGTAAGACCAGAGTGATAGAGTCTTCAGTGGACTGAGAGGAGTAAGAAAATGAATGGTTTTATGACCTTGAAGGTCAATGGCTATGGCTGCCCTCACAGAGATGACAGTTAGGGTTTCTCAGATTGTGATCAACAGAGAGAGTATTTTGGGGAACCCTCTTGGGTGAGGTTAGCCCACTTAGGGGCTACCAAAACCCTATAGTGCCAACACAGATCGCACAACATGGAGATGATGGCAGCCATACGACTAGCTGAGGCACAATTCAAGTTAGTGAGGAAGAATTTCGACACTGCTGGCTTCTGTAGTATGCAATATCCACGTGTGACGTGATAGGATGGTGCATCCTAAGTAGAGGAAAATATCTCTAGAAGAAATTGTGTGGAGATCTTGATTATAGAGAGAGATCTAGGTTCTATAAGTAGACAAGGTATTGCTATCCATGGTAGCCATGAAGCTCCAGTGAAGGTGAAGGTGAAGCTAGAGTAGGAAATGAAGCTAATACCAAGCTGGGAAGAAGTGAAAGGGAGGTGGAGAACGAGAGTCAGGAGCTGACCATGCTCAACTAACCTCTACTACCATGTTAAAATGTCAGATCTAGAGCATGGCAGGAGCTATGGAGGTTAGAAGATGAAGACTAAATTCATGTTGACATGGACAATGAGTAGACAATTGTTACACAAGTGAATTAGATTCCAAGATGGAAGCTTGGACTCATAAAGACAATCTTGTGTATTGGACTAACAATGACATTTAGTGAAAGAGGAAAGCATAATGATATTGCATTCATCATTATGAAAGTGATAGTCAAGTATAATGCTTTATAGAAGTTGAGTTGTTTCACTCTCCTCGCTGTGCATATGGGATTTAGGACATCTTTTCCTTGAGCATATATCATTTTTCTATTTCTCAACAATTAATAAATTGGCTACATCAAGAGAGCACCACCCTTGACTTCATCTACTTGCAAGAGGTCGAGGCGCCACTACAGTAATTAGCATAAACAATAGGATTCTAACTTGGGTTAAGGTAATGAAATACCCAATCAGATTGGATAGTGATCACGATTAACAATATGGAGGAAATAGTAATAGTGTCATTTTATGCTCTTGGGTCATACAACAACAAGGATAAGATCTCGTTCTCCCTTAAGAATCTACTCTACCTTATTATACTCATCAATGACTTCAATATGGTGAAATCAATATGTGATAGGATGGATGGTCTTGGTAATGTGGTTTTAGTGGGTGGAAAAAAATTGGTGTGAGAAATCTTGAAAGGCTTCCACAGCTTGGTGGAGGTAAACTCCAACCTAGGCTTTATCTAATCCAATATCCAAAAATCTTTCTAGTACCTAAGAAAAGCCCAATTAGATGGGTGCTATGTTTCATCAAGGCTATCGGCAGCTTCCTGAAAAGGACAGATATCCCTATCAACTTCTCAGACAAGGAATTCACCTTGTGTACAAGCTCTGAAAAATAAATATAATTAGAACATCCATTGTGGAATATGCCTCGTAGCATTAGTGCCTTTGGAACAACTCATGGTATTTCAAACACGGAAGAATCACCAAAAAGTGGTAAATAGGTATTTGGCCCACATGGATCCTTTGCACAGACTATGCACTGTTTCCATAGGTAGTGTACCAGGTACAACACCTTTGGATCTCATGGAGTGTGATTGTGGATTTGCATTTTATCTCTTTGCATTGGATGCATCCCTAGAGGAGGAGAGATATGAAGATACAACTCCATAGGTTGTTGCTATCACGTACATGGGAGAAGAGCCAATTGAAGAGCTCATAAATGTTGAAGAGGAACATCATGTGGTGGGGCAAAGCAAGGGTTGGCTCTCATGGTGCCATCTTATTTGGAATAGCCATAAGTCAATAAACCCAACCTTGCCTCTTGACACCCATTGAAGTAGAAGGGGTACAGTACTTGCTTCTATCAAATGTGTTGCAATACTTGGAAATGAACAAAAAATAGTTGTTTTCTATCATAGTTAGGGATCAATGAAATACTTGATCGATTATGATTACGTGGATGTGCATCTGATGATGGAAAAAATTGGAAGATACGATGGCACAAGCTTATGATTACATGGATGTGTCATCATAGCAGCATAGGAGTAGATTACCTCGGTTGAAGAATATTACCTTGTGGTGGATGCAGAATTTAAAGCACTCCAACATGATTTGCTTGGACCAAGGCCCTAGCTTCCTACCAAGGAGTTTGTAGATCCCTCTACCTAAAGAGATGCATCATTGACACACAAGGAAATGAAGATCCAAGATGATTTGCAGAAGGTGAGATTTCTAACTACTATATATTTTTATGCAACAAAACTTGATCGTAGGGTGCATCATGTCCCCCAAAGTCCATCGGTTCTAGGAAAGTGGCCCAAGATATGGACTGCAGCCATAATTTTTTGCCAAGATTTTTCCAGGGACCCAATGCACCCTAGGGTCAAGTTTCGTCACTTTCTGATAACTCTCGGTTGGTTATTAATCATATTTTTTTATTTGACTTTGTCATTCAAGACATACTATATATAGATGAGTTTGCATCAAGGCAAGGAGGAGCTCGGCATGCGGATCAACAAAAGGATTCACCTAAAGAAGTACATTGGCAACCTTGTTATAGACTTGGTGGTCTTCCTATTTTTGTTGATTTTTGTTGTTTTTGAGGCTTGAATGGTTGATTTTTGATGAATTTTGAGTATTTTTTGGTTGTTTTGGAAGTGTTTAAGAGTGTTTCGGATGATATTGATTATGTTTTGGAAGCTCACGATGATTCTTAGTAGAAACATGAGACTCTGTGATGTTTTGATTGGTTGTGTTTAGCTTCTATTTTGTTTTGATTATCTTCTGTATGAAGCATGGATTGATGATTGATAAAGGTTGAGGTATTTTGAAAGCTTATTGAATAGTTTTTGAAATTTTGGGATGGTTTTAGTATGAGTTATGAGGTTCTGTTGTTTCTTGTTGACCTTCTATTGAATCTCTGTAGACCTTCTGTAGAGCCTCTATTTCTACTCTATTTCTGTTCTGTAAATCCTCTGTAGTTATTCTGTATGTGTTTTGTGATATGAGGGTGTACTTTGGTAAACTTTTCTAACTTTTGGAAAGAGGTGAATGTAAGTTCAAAAGAGCTAAAACAAATGGAAGAAGTAGTTGTTGAAGATTGAAGTGAAGTGATAGTAGTGAGCTATGAAGAGATACTATAGTGGCTCTGGTGCCCTTTCATATCTCCCATACCTCTTGGGAGGTGCATACACGACCTAAGAAGGATTATTGAGAGTCATTATTGAGTATTGTAGTAAGAAGATAATGTACTATTGATAGAGAGAGAGAGAGAGAGAGAGAGAGAGAGAGAGAGAGAGAGAGAGTCAGAGATAGTCAATTCTATCAAAACAATGTATCTATCTATGAGAGATTGAGAGAGAGAACTATGAATGCAATGAAGATAAATACTATGTGATTATTTCCATTCAAAAGTGGTGTAGTCTTTTGTGTTTCCTGTTCTATTGATGGATTATATGAAGATGTTGAAGATTATGGTTGATTCTATCTAATCCATGGGAGATATCTACTATGATGTTGCATGAATATTTATTTTTTTCCTTGTTGTGGTTCTCTAAAGAATGAAACAAAAGCTTCTTGATATTACAAGATAGATTTTCTTGTAGTAGAAACCCCTTTTTCTTGGTTTTCCTCTTGGGGCTTCATGTTTTTGGTGCGTAGCCGGGGAAACCTTCCATCAACAAGCATTAGAAGAGGCTAAAAATCAAGGAAATGGCATTGCCAAAGAAAAGGAGAATTCAATGGATGCTTGCAAAGTTCCTTGTTCCATTGAAGAATTGGAGATTCTTATTGCCAAAGCTACTTTCCACAAGAACTTCATCCCATAATGGCAAAAACATATTACCATCATGGTGCAAGCTCTATGTGGTGGACTATTTCCTCTTTTAGTTGAAGCAACAAAGACGTGCATCTTAGTGGCAAATTTTTTGGGAACAAACTGAAGAGGAGAAATAGAGAAAATGACCATCCATGGAAGATTTGGAATTCATTGAGAAGTTTCCAGACATCATCAAAGTGGGAGATTGTGAAGAAGCTTCAAGAGTCGTGGTCAATGGACGTTCACGAAAATAAGAAAGAAAAGAGTTTGAATTTGTTTGTAGATGCTCAATAGCAAGGTACGTGGGATGATTTGTGTTCTAACAATCTTTTGTTTTTCGAACTAGCAACCCACTGGAAGTTGGTAGATAGAGTGTTCTTTACAACATATACAATTGAAACCATTAGAAGCTCACATTATTATGATGATTGCATAACAAGGATCCTAGGAAGAATGAGTTTTGATACTTTTAGAACAGAATATCTCCTCCTCTATAGTGGTTTGAAATCTGAATTCAGAGATGTTGAAAAGAAGGAAGTAGAAGAAATGTTGGCCAAAGAGTCCAAAGGTACCTAAGAAGAGAGAATGCAAGAATCAAGGCCGAAAACAAGCTTGCAATAGAAGCCACTACAAGATACAGGCCTTATATTGATGTTCAAAGCGATGAAAATGTTCATAAAGAAATTTTCCCTCGTCGTCGCAAAAAACGTCGATATTAGCAATCCCATAGAACAATCGCTATCAGCATGGACAGTGTCGCAAATAGCGACGATGACAGCGATGCTTTGCGACACACATTGTGATGCTAATAGCGATGCGTGCAGTAAATTTGCGACGCTAATAGCGACAGTAACAGGGAAAAAAATTTTGTGGCAGGGCAGAAATGAAAGCAAAGTGTACTTGAATCATAAGACTAATACATAAAATAAATACAAGATCGTGTAATGAAGCGACGGTACAATCATGGCAAGATACAAAGGATGATAATAACATAGTGCATAGAAAATGCCTACATAAATCAATGACAAAAAAAGAAGAGCATGTGCGCTCCATGGATCCAAGGGCGAGCTATAGATCCTCGCCATCCGAAAGCTTGTCCCGTTGCAAACGAGCATCAAACGGACTCTACAAAAAAAGAAACAACTACACATTAGTCCACCATACAATAATGCATTTTAATTAAAATTTGTAACTACGTACATGAAAGATGAGTGACTTACAGGGCCGCCGCATTCATAAAATTGGTCAATCAATGCAGTGAGACCGTGTCTCTCTGCATATCAAGTCTCTAGGCCGATGGAATTGTGGGTTGTAATGGAGTGCTACAAAGAAAACAAAATACAACTGTTAGAAACATGATTGTCAGTACAAGGGATATTGCAAAAAAATAAGCAAGCAGGACAAAAGAAAAACTTACAAAGTCCTCTAGATCAGTCTTGTGGCCGCCACTCCCAAGATAATGGACCACTCCTGTCTCCAGTCATGCCCTCGTTGCCTCGCGCTGCTATCTCCAACATCCTAGAGAATTCGTAGTCTCCTCCTTGAGTCAACGCCACTCATCCGCGTCTAGCCACTCGGGCTTTGAGGTTCCACTCTTAAGTACCTTGTGTGCGTCAGATTGTCTGTGTGACATGTACACACACATGCACTCCATCATCTAGCCTGTGGAAAATCTATCTACTGCGGCGGGTACGGGAAACTCCTCATGCAAGGATGCTACTATGTAGTCCTTGTTCCCCTCTAGTATGTTCTTCCAATGATCCAAGACATTGTGCCAAAAAACTTGTTGGCACAACTCTCTCGTACAAGCAATCACCCTCCTTCCCTCATCATTCATGTTGATGGATCCTGTCCTATTATCTAGAAAGTATCCATATCCCTCTGGTGTGCCTAAGATGTGTCATCTCCCACCTACGACTACGCTCTTAGGCATATCCAAGAGATCTGGTATACCTACGAGGGTAGTATCTCTTGGAGTAGCACCCATAGGGGTGTCACCTACTAAGGATAGCTGAGCAAAAGCTGGAGTGATTGGAGTAGACATCCCCACAAGTGTGACAAATCCCATAGGTGCCACAACTCTAGCAAAACGACGAGATAGAGACACTGTGTCGGTACCTCCACAACAATAACTTGAGCCACCTTCTCTCAAACCTGCAGAGAGCAAGGAGTAGCACCTGTATCCCGTCACAACCACGGGCTCACTACATCCACGTCTCCACAGCATCCCCTAGAATCACTCCCTTTGTCAGGCCCAAGTCTAGAGCGTCAACCTCGTCTACTGGAAATTGAAGCATCAGAGCGCAATAAAGTAGATCTAACAGAATGGCCTGATGGTGTTCAAGATAGCTCCTGGTCCACCATATCTCTAAATCAAGTCATCTGATCTGGAGACGTATGTGTGAAGATCTCCTGTAGCTTCTCGTTGCTCATCCCTCGACTCATCGTACTGATCTAAATATCCACAAAGGTCACTTGCACATACAAAAATTGATGTTAGCATAATTAATATAAATCAGGCAAAGCACGGTAATATCATTCTTTAAAAAATGATCTTACTTAAAATGCATATATTATGTACCCTTATAAGTGATTCGTCAATGAATTGAGTAGGTGGATGCTCCAAGTATGAAGTACCCTATGATCCCATGTCAATCTCTTGACATAACTACGCATACACTAGAAGGTCATAGTATACATATCACCACAAAGGATGACTCCATCTCATTCTTTCTTGGACTCATGTATTTCCATCATTATTACCCAATTACGACTCCTCTACATACTCCAAGCTTTCGGTGGCCTCCACCCCTTGTAATATTAACCCCTCTATTTGCATACTGTCCTCATCTACGCTGGGAACATCGCTTTGATCATATACTCTCGCACTTCAGGGAGTTGAAGGTACAACATAACGCCATCCAAATTGTTGGGGGTTTGGATAGAAAATTACCTATTCAAGATCATGTACAAGAGAGATTTAACTTTTGTGACATGTACCATGTCATAATAAAATTAAAAAAAAAACATGAGTTCATGCACATTTTCACAATGGCCTAGCAACACAAACATGTCGCACAAATCCGTCCATCTTTTTTCGGAATCTATTTTGAGAAATCCATATGGACCTTGTCGAATTGTTGCTCCAGCTTCTTCAAGTACCACTATGAACCACTTCACATCGAATAGGATCATGGAGAAGCTATGGTAATCCACCATGATAATACTTTGCAAGTTTCAAAGATACGCCATCTCATCTATAATCGTGTTTGGATTCGTTGCTCGTCGTCGGCTCTCTTGCTTGAGCTTTGCCATGATAGCACAATCTATTGTGAAGCACATTTTGTCGATACGCTCCATGCGGAAATGCCATCCGCGCGACCACACCGCACTATATATTTTATACTATACATTGAAAGACTCAATTATTTTTCGTATATGAAATGTAGATACGACAAACCCTAAACACGTCGTCACCTTTGGACTACATCCCCTCGAGAATTCCCACTCCTTGGTTGAGACAATATGCAATTGTTGATACATGCATGGATGCTATTGTAGTCCATGCCAAGCTTTCTTAAAACATGTCGTGCATCATTACGAGACTCAGGCATGATATTTTTAAGTGGTAATATATGATACTTTAGTAATGTGAAAAAAAATAATAAAATACCTTAAAAAAGCACAAATGCCTTTTATGATAGTTCCGAAAAGAAATCAACAAAGCGTATGTACAAGGTACTTGAAAAATAAAATACCTTGGAAAAGCACAAATGTCTTTTATGATCGTGCTGAAAAGAAATCAACAAAGTGTATGTACAAGGTACTTGAACAACTCGGTCACACTCGTATCCCTCCACCCGTATTTTACTTACACACTAGAAGTGCAAGCAGTGTCTTCAAGCTAGATATTCGGCACCCATCATATAATGGTATGGATGCTTCCTCTCTAAGCGGATCAAATGTCTCAACATCCATGGGCATTAATGCATCGATCATTGCCTCCATATCAGGATCCAAGATTGTAGGAAAGTCTGGAAGGCTGCATCTAGTATTGACGGTATAGATTGGGTAGTACCTTCCAAGTGGTGGATTGGTTCAAGCACTCCATTCATCACACGCCCATGAACTCTTCTAACTGGCCCCAAAGGGTGCACTCCCCCTTGGGATGAGACCTCACCTCCTTGTAATAAATTTGTCAGCCACACCCAATGTTTTGGTATATGATATTCAATTAGTTTTTGCAAATAAAATGCATGATTGATATACACTTTTCTTACCGTTTGCTCAAAATCTGAGATCGCCTGATCAATGATCTCTGATTGAGACTTGCTGAAGCATCATATATGTTCTATAGAAAATTGACGTTTTTGTCTCATTGCCAGCTTGCATTGAGAGCAAGGACATGGGACACGCTGATTAAGATACGCCTCGCAATCTTGAACATCACGACCTTCATTGTTTTCCATTTGGTCTACGTTATGACAAACAATTTGTTTTTGTTATCATTATTTTTTTCTTTCTTAAATTGTTTGAGAAGGGATTTCCTCTATTGTAACTCAACAAAATTAACATATATAAAGTCTCCACCCACCCAAAAATTAACGTATGTCGGAGTGTTTCTCGTCTCATGGTATTGCACAGGATGTCACCGAACCTCACCACCACTACTACTTCTACTACTATTACTACTACTACAAACAAGAAAAGAAGAAGTTAAAGAACAAGATCTTACCCTCTCTTTGTTTTTTTATCCATTCATTCTCTTGTCTCCCTCCCTCTCTCTCTCTTTCTCTCTTTCTTTATTATGTTGTATGTTTATTCTCTCTCTCTCTCTCGTTCCTTATTTATTTTTCTCTCTTCCTCTCCCTCTCTCATTTCCTTTAACAAAACATCTCTTTCTCTCTCTCTCTTCTACTACCACTACCACTACTACAACTACAACAACAATAAACAAGAAAATAAGAAAAAACAACAACAACTACTACTACAACAACAACAACAACAAACAAGAAAATAAGAAAAAACTACTACTACTACAGCAACAACAATAACAACAAACAAGGAAACTACCACTACCACTACCATTACCACTACTTCTACCACTACCACTACTACGACTACGACTACGACTATGACCACTACCACTACCACTACCACTACCACTACCACTACCACTACCACTACCACTACCACTACCACTACCACTACCACTAGTGACAACAATAACAACAACAAGAACAAACAAGAAAAGAAGAAATTAAAGAATTACTACTACTGCTGCTACTACTACTACGACAACAAATAAGAAAAGAAGAAATCAAATAACTACTACTACTACTACTACTAATAAGAAAAGAATAAATAGAAGAACTACTACTACTACAAACAAGAAAATAAGAAATTAAAGAACTACTACTACTACTACTACTACTACTACAAACAAGAAAAGAAGAACTTAAAGAACTACTACTACTAGTACTACTACTACAAACAAGAAAATAAGAAATTAAAGAACATGATCTTACCCTCTCATTGTTTTTTATCCATTCATTCTCCTCTCTCCCTCCCTCTCTCTCTCTCTTTCTCTCTTTCTCTATTATGTTTAATGTTTTTTCCCTCTCTCTCTCTCTCGTTCCTTCTTTCTTTTTTTCTCTTCCTCTCCCTCTCTCATTTCCTCTCTTTGTCTCTCAGTACACATCATTTTTAACAAAAACAAGCAAAACAAAAGAAGATAAAACAAAAACAAATAAAGAGGGAAGAATGCACTCACCGCAAAGGCTCCATGAGGATGGATTCGACGGATTCTCTCTTCGAGATGGCGACTCCTCTTTGCCCTCTGTACACTTCCTCCTCCTCTACGCAAATGGCGGTGGCGGTGGTGAGAAGATCTCCTTCTTCCTCTTTCTCTCTTTCTCTCCCTCTCCCTCTCAAACGTAAGATGCAGTTTACTCTCCCTTTCACTCCCTCTTTTGTTCGTTCGTGCAAAATGCCGCGCTTGGGTTTTGATCTGCTTTTTTTTGCCTGATTATCGTCGTCGCAAATAGTGACGTTGCTAATTTTCATCGAAAATGGTCATCGCTATACTTCTGTATCCTTGTAGTGAGTCTCCTTTGACACCTTAAAAGCACTCTTTACAGAAGCTTCCATGGCGACTCAAGGTCCCCTTCCTAGTCAGATTCGTCCTGGAAATATTGATGACAAGCTAGAAAATATAGTCCCATTGCCAAATTTTAAGGGAGAGTAGAATGAATACCATAATCTTCATGTAGTAGAGTTCATGGTAGCATGTGTGGCTAACAATGCCGGAACCCTCGAGCATTGGTTAGCAATTTTCCAATACCACTTTCAAAGGAGCGACATTTCAGTGGTATGAGAGACAAGAAGTAAGAACTTTTGGCACATGGGACAACCTAGAGTTGGCCTGCCTCACTAAATTCAAGCATGAAGGTTTTGACGAGCGGATACAAGAGGAGTTCATAAACCTAAGTCATTCCTCTAGAGAAAGAGTAAAAGCTTATGTCTCGCAAATGGAATCCATCTTGAAGAGATGGACCAATCATCATTTGGATGAAGATATCTAGAAGGGAGTATTCCTCATCAGAGGCCCACAACCATAGGTCTACAACCAGAGGTTCCCAAATTTGTGGAATTAAGAAGACTGATCAATCTGCAAGCTACAATGGAAGGTGCAAGATTGTATGACAAAGTTGAAGCAAGGCTGTCAATGACTCTAGGAAGAGGAGTCTTACCTCCTCCCATGCCAGGAATGGTATATCCACCAAATGCAGTTCCAGGGACAATTCCCTACCCCTACCCCCAAATGCAATTAGTGCTGCAGTACAGTGCACCTAATCCATAGTGGCCACAAATGACAATGCCTCAAATGATGGTTCAACCACAACAACAGTGGTCTCCAATAGTTTCTCCAATGGTAACTCAATAACTAATAGTGGAATCCTACCCATTGGAATCAACAACCCCAAGTCTCAATAGGAGTTTTGAATTAGAATCAGAATAGAGGACCTCCTGGATCAACCCAACCCGTGTATGCAATAATCACAGAACCTTCCAAAAAACCTACTACAAGTACTCCCAGGATGTGAAAATTTGAAAGACTACCTATCCAATTCAATGGCAAGTATCAAGAAAGAGCTTCTGGATGTGATTACGGAGAAGCTTTAGAAGGTGAATACTACCAATATATCCACTCCTGGAGGTGGGAGAGATGTGATGTGTTCTAATACATGGTAAAGAAAGTGCCATCAAGTGGGACATTTAGCCACTGAATGTACCTAAAAACCAACCATTCCCAGAGCCTTTTGTTTGTACTGTTTGAGGAAGAACCATACAAAGGATATCTTCTCTTTGAAAGAGATGCATGAATGAAGAAAGAAAGATGAAGACACAAGATTCAACTTGCTGGAATCCAAAATGACAATGTAGGACATTGGACCAAAGCCTAGCGAGTTTGGTCCTAATTTTGGTCCAAGGAGGTTTCCCTCTCAAACTTACAGAAGACGATAGTCTGGCGGTGGTCAGAGATGAGAGGTGGAATGTTACAGATGTGGAGAAAAGGGTCATATCTCACCGAATTGTCCAAATTGTAGAAGATCTGTGGATTACAAGCCCTTATGTAGCCGATGCAAAGGAGAAGGCCATACTACAAAAGATTGTCCAAGTCTAGCCCCTATGAAATCTACTTCTGATACCCAACAGAATACCCAAGAACCTGCTTCTGATTTGGTGGAATTGGAAGTGGCCCCAATAACACAAACAAAGAAAGGAGAACCTGTAGTTGCCAAGGAGAATGTTCCTTCTGCCAAGACTGTGAAGTTCAACCTTCCTTGGGAAAGGCAGAACAATGCAGTCTAGAACAATGTAGTATAGGGCACTATAGAGTAGCAAAGCGCTACAAAGACAATTGCAGAAACAAAACTAGAGGTCTAGTAAATAGAGGATGCAGAAGTACCCTCTCATGAAGAAGAAGCACATATATTGCCCCATTTCCCAGTCGATTGGTAAAGCCTATGGATCCTATCAAAGAGTATGATCTGGTCAAAGACCTAGACACCTTTAAACCAAACCTAACATTTTAACAGTTACTGATGCTGTCTCCTAGTTGCCTAAAAAGATTTAAAATCAACTTGACAAGAAGATGTGGCCTAAGGATCGCTCCCCCAACAACAACAAAGTCCAAGAAAGCCTCAGAACCCGTGAAGGAAATAGATGTGGCCAACACATTCCTGGATCCTAGAATCCTAGAGATTGGCATATGGATAGAAGGATACTTTATTTTAGATGCATTGATTGATTGAGGCTCATCAGTAAACATAATGACGGATATGACAATGAAGGATCTAGGTTTACAAGGAATTCAACCTACACAGTGACTTATCAGATTGGCATACCAAAGCAGAATCAAACTGTTGGGTATCCTCCTATACGTAAAAACAACCCTTGCAGGAAGAGACTATTGGCTAACATATTTGGTGGTCAATCCAAATTCCTATGGGACCTCATATCCTCTACTATTGGGAAGACCTTGGCTTTTTGAAGTAAGAGCAAGTATGGACTGGTTCAAAGGAACCCTAACCCTAGGTAGATGACATAATAAAGTGATGTTGAAATTATATGGATCACAAAAAGGCAATGGATCCACATCCATCGAAGTCATAACAGACTCCTCCAATGAAGTTACAGATGGTACATCAGGAAATGAAGAGGCTGTCAAACAGATCTTTCCCAAGAAAACAGAGGCATAGTCCCTAACATTGGGCACTGTAAGCCAACTGTCGAAGGAATCAAAGTCTTTGTCCATGGGAGAATACCTCCTATCTAAACCTGAATTTCCTTCTGAAATCACCTCTGACAACAAAATAGAAGCATGGATGTACTGTTCTCCCTGTTACATGGTAGTCGCAGAGTCAAAGACAAAAGCAAAGAGAGAAGCAAAAGTAGATTCAGAGACAGAAGGAGAAGCAATGGACATAATAGAGCGCTTATTCTTCTCTTACACAACACCCACATATGTAGAAACACAACCTGAAGAGGATGAAAGTGATAATGCAAATGAAGATTATGAAAGCAAGCTAGAAGGATCTATCATGCTTACAGAAGACAGAGATGAGGAAGACGTTCTTGACATTCTTGAAGCCTCAGAAGCAGATCTCTTTCTATTTGACAGAATGATTCTAGTACCCTTTGGATTGATCCAGGAATCATGTCATATGCAAAGCCTTTATAAGAAATGGATTAAGAAGAATAGGCCTTCCTTCAGTAGTGGCTCTTGTCGCCCAAAGTTTGTCAAGATTGTGGGAGAGAAGGAAGGAGTCTCACTTGTAGCTTTCTTGCTTGCACAATGGGGGAATACACACAAGGGTGGAGGCTGAAAACAGTTTTCCTCTTCTTAGTTGTGTAAGCCAAAAGAACTCAAGTACAAAGAGATAGAAGAACCCTAAATATGGGTCTCAAACCAAACTCAACTAACTAAGGTGGCATACTAACTGAGCCACGAACTAGAGTAGATAAGGATAGCTATCATCTAGCTATTATTCATGGGCGGTGTACCAACCGCATCTACAACTAACAAGTCGGTGACATAAATGCACAACGGTCACCTTGGCGTATCACGAGTGGAGCTCGATATCTCAACACTCCCCCTCGAGCTCAATCCCAATTCTTGCACACCAAGCAGGTCTCTGAACTTGCGCAGCTTCTCTGCGCCCAATGCCTTCGTGAATATGTCAGCTACCTGATCCTCTGTGCTGACATAAACTAGATCAATAAGACCTAGTAAAACCCTCTCCCGCACATAGTGATAATGCACCTCAATGTGCTTTGTTCTAGCATGATAGACTGGGTTATTTGCCAAGTGTATACTACTCATGTTGTCACAATAAATGACAACTGGCCCATCTGTAGACTGATGCATATCATAAAGTAGCTTATGCAACCAAGCTACCTCACATGCAGCCATTGCTGCACCCCTGTACTCAGCCTCTGTGCTCGACAAGGCAACTGTAGGCTGTTTCTTGCTGCTCCAAGTGACTGCAGCACTCCCAAAAGAGAACACATATCCACTGGTAGATCGTCTATCAGAAATGCTACCAGCCCAATCAGCATCAGTGTATCCATGCAACTGTATCTGAACCCCAGTCTCATAAAATAGTCCATACTGCAATGTGGACTTCACATACCTGAGTATGCGTCTAGCCACATCCAAATGCGATTTCCTTGGAGCCTGCATAAACTGACTTACCAATCCAACAGCATAGCTCAAATCTGGCCTGGTAATAGTCATATAAATCAAGCTTCCTACTATGCGTCTGTACATAGTAGGGTCTTCCAGAAGCTCACATGCATCTGCGCTCAGCTTCACATTCTGCTCCAAAGGAACTGAAATAGGCTTACAGCCTGTCATCCCATATTTGGACAGCATGTCCAATCCATATTGCCTCTGCAAGAGCTGTATCTCACTTGGTGATCTAATCACCTCAATGCCCAAGAAATAACGCAGCTCTCCCAAATCCTTCATCTCAAACTTCTGCTTCAATAGCATTTTCACATGAAGGATATCTTCATCACTGTCACCTGTCATAATCAAATCATCAACATAAATGACAAGTAGCATAATACCTTTCTCTGTTTTTCTAACATAAAGTGAGAAATCTGCCTTGGAAATCTAAAAGCCAATAGTGACAAGATACTGTCATATCTTGTCAGACCATGCTCTAGGTGCTTGCTTCAAGCCATACAAGGCTTTCTTCAACCTGCAAACAAACTGAGGATGAACATCATGCACATAACCTGGTGGCTGCTCCATATAGACTTCTTGAAAATCACCATGCAAGAAGGCATTCTTTACATCCATCTGATGTAAAGACCATCCCTTTGATGCAGCCATAGCAATGACTGCCCTTACGGTTGCCATCCTTGCAACCGGACTGAATGTTTCTTCATAGTCAATGCCATATGTTTGTGCATACCCCTTGACTACTAATCTTGCCTTGTATCTGTTCACAGAACCATCTGCATTGTGCTTCACCTTATAAACCCACTTACAGCCAATTGAATTCTTACCTTTAGGCAAAGGTACCAATTCCCATGTAGCATTTGCTTCCAAGGCATCCATTTCTTCATCCATGGCTTTCTTCCATTTTTATTTTCCCATGGCTTCCTCAAAAGAAGTGGGTTCTGGTTCCTGTATCATTTTAACCATATATGCATAGTGAATGGCTGTAAATCCATCATATTTCAGCCTATCCACAGGATACCTAACTCTGGTAGACCTGCGCAAAGTGGGTTCACTCCTAGGTGCTCTCAAAACATCCCTGGTCTTCCTTACTCCAGGTGTAACAATAGAAGGAATACCCAACTCATCATCAATGCTCTATTCTGAGCCACTGGATTCACCATCCACATAAGAGTGACCTGCATTCACATCAAACATGGGCTGATCAACCTTCTCTTTTCCTTTTCGTGATACCTGCATACTACTATGTGCATTACTTTGAGAAGATTCTCCTGATCTCAATCTGCCTGTCCATGGCGAAGAATGTGAACCACTGGTAGAGGACACTCCAGGTCCACTAATATTTTGTGACTGCTGCTGTGAATTCTGTGCAGCATTACCATTTTGTGCATCTACATCATCAATCACATTTACTGGTTTATACCAGCTACTCATCTCATAAAAAACAACATCTCTGCTCACTGTAAACTTACGAGTAGAAGGGTTATAGCATCTATACCCTTTTTGCTGCAGAGAGTAACCAATAAAGATGCACTTCTCAGCTTTTGGATCCAACTTGGATCTCAACTCATCTGGCACATGTACATAGGCAATGCAACAAAAAATTTTCAGATGAGAAATATCTGGTTTCCTACCAGTATACCTCTCCTCTGGAGTCATTCCATGTATTGCTGCAGTGGGAGTCCTGTTCATTATGTAGACTACTGTAGCAACTGCTTCAGCCCAATAAAAATCTGGCAGGTCTTTTTCATTGAGCATGGCACGAGACACCTCTCCAATATGTCTGTTTTTTCTTTCTGCAATTCCATTTTGCTGTGGGGTATGACTGCATGAATATTGCTGCTTTATGCCATGCTCCTGCAAGAACCTTGCCAACTCATTTGAGAAGTACTCTCCCCCTCCATTTGACCTTAGGCATTTTATTTGCAGACCTATTTCTTTTTCAACCATAGCTTTAAGAGTTTTGAAATGCCCAAAAACTTCACTTTTCTTTTTCATAAAATACACCCAAATTTTTCTGCTATAGTCATCAATAAAAGTAACAAAATAATGACAGCCTCCTAGAGATGCAGCTTTAGTAGTCCACACATCAGAGTGGATCAATTCCAATGGCATCTTACTCTCTTGAACATGTCTAGGAAATGGTTTCCTTGCCTGTTTTCCAAACTGACAGGCTTCACATACCTTATGCATTTCTGCAACCTTGAATCTAGGCAATCCTACAACAATATTTTGGGCCTGCATTGATTTAAGTCGCTGTACATTAACATGACCAATGCGTTTATGCCAGATATCAATATCTGCAACTACACCGGTCCCATGTGCAAAAATTGCTGCACTCAATTCAGACATGTCTGCATCCAACGTAAACATTCTGCCCTTCTTCTTTCCTTTTGCTATCAAGCGACCTTTATTTTTCATATCCTCAACAAAGCATCCATGAGGATTAAATCTGACCTGCAAGCCCTGTTCAACCATTTGACCAACAGAAACCAGATTCTTGGTGATATTGGGGACATGAAATACATCGGACAGGTATTTCTTTTTCCCATCCTGCATAGACAAAGGAATTTTTCCAATCTGCACAATCGGATGTGCAGTATCATCACCAGTCTCCACAAATCCTGGTTTTTCCATTTTCCTTGCATCCTCCATCCATTCTGCATGACCTGTCATGTGGTTTGATGCACCTGAGTCAATATACCACACATCGTTGCTTTCTTCTGCATTTGTCACAGAATTGTTCATGTGCTGCACCATAAACAAATGCTCATTTCTGTCATCACCCTGTCTACTAGAAGATGCATAATTTCCTTGTTGCAGTTTTCCATTCATGATGTCATTCTGCTTTTTATAGCAGTCTTTAGCCATATGACCCATTTTACCACAATAGTAGCATTCAACATTACTGTTTGCATTTTGATCTCTTTGGCTCCCCCTGCCTCTAGAGTTACCACCTCCTCCTCCATAGGACTGGTTTTCTTGAGTTTGCTGCATATTCTGATTTCTACCACGGCCTCCAAATCGGCCTCCTCTACCTCTGCCTCTACCTCTTCCAGCATTTGAGTAGAAGACAGCTTCTTTTGAAGTTCCTCCTGAAGAAGATGCACCACCATTTCTCTGCTCCTCAGAAATTAGAAGAGCAATCAAGTCCTCAAAATCAGGAAATCTTTCATGGACGGAAATGGATGTCCGAAACTGCGCATAATCCTTTCCTAGACCATTCAAGGTCACAGAAACTAAATCATCATCTTCCACTGGCGACCCAATGGAAGCAAGTGCATCTGCAATCTTCTTCACCTTCATGTGGTAGTCATTGATGCTCATACTTTCTCTTTGCACGTTATGCAACTCTTGCTTGAGCTGCATTTTCCTGGCTTGCGTATTTGTGCTATACATTTTTGACAGAGTATCCCATGCCTCCTTTGGCGTACTTGCATCCTGAATATGCACAATCATAGAGTCTGAAATACTGATAGACAGCCAGTACATAACTTTCCTAGCTCTCTCATGCCATGCTTTGAATGCCTGCATTTGCTGTTGATTGGGAACATTAGGAAGAACTGGTTCTTCTTCATTTCATGCAACAAATTTCCAATATCATTTTCCCATAAGGAAATTCGTCATTCTAAACTTCCATGCTTGGAAGTTGTTCTTGTCAAGCTTTTCAGTGACAATCTGTGAAAGAGAATCAGACGCCATTACAGAACACTGCAAAAAATTCTGTCACTGCAAAAAACACAGCTTCACCCTCACAAGGGCAAAACTGCAAAACTGGCGAAAGTGGTATTTGACCACACAGTCACTTCCTAGTGACGATTTTGCATCAACAGGCAACAGGGATGATTCTGTAACTCCCAATGTCTCTGCGCACAAGCATACGATGCAATTTCTACAGAAACTTTTCACCGACCTGTAGAACAGTGGCTGCACAGCATAAAACTGGGCCTTTTCCTGAGTGCATGCAGAAAACTTCCGCCTCCAAAACAGGCCCTGAAATGGCCTCAAATCAAAAAAACAGGGTCGCCCGGGCTAAAGCCCTTACCCGCAGCATATATTGCCCTCTTGCTTCATCGCGAAGGGCGTCTCAACCTGAGACAATGCACTCCTGCAATTTCCGGCTGTGCTACCTGCAGAGATCTGCTCCCAAAACAGAAAATGAAAGCAACACTGCTCCTCTTACCAGACCACCGTGAGCTTGGCTTGCTTTCTTGAGCTCCTTACCACAAACAAGGCTCTGATACCATGTCAAGATTGTGGGAGAGAAGGAAGGAGTCTCACTTGTAGCTTTCTTGCTTGCACAATGGGGGAATACACACAAGGGTGGAGGCTGAAAACAGTTTTCCTCTTCTTAGTTGTGTAAGCCAAAAGAACTCAAGTACAAAGAGATAGAAGAACCCTAAATACGGGTCTCAAACCAAACTCAACTAACTAAGGTGGCATACTAATTGAGCCACGAACTAGAGTAGATAAGGATAGCTATCATCTAGCTATTATTCATGGGCGGTGTACCAACCGCATCTACAACTGACAAGTCGGTGACATAAATGCACAACGGTCACCCTGGCGTATCACGAGTGGAGCTTGATATCTCAACAAAGTTACCCTTCCTCAGAGAAGATGATGACGATGAACCTTACCAACAACCCCCAGTCCTACAGTTTAAACAAAACATAAAAGGTCCCTGTTATGTGACGTTCTTGGATGCATCTTCAGAAGATGAATTCTTGAGCCAGGAAGTAACTCATTCCCAACCCAAACTTGAAACCTCAATGATACCCTTTTAACCTCCCAAAGAGAAAGCTAAAACTCCATTAAAAGACAAAAATAGTTCTAGTGCATCATTAGAAGATGAGACCACTCCCTAGTCAGATCTCTACCTAGAAGCAATCTGTGAGACATTTATCCGTAAAGTGGAAGGTGAAAGGCAATTGACATTCATGGATGATGATGGTAATGAACATCACCTGAAAGTGGGTCTAAATATTTCAGAAGAAGAACTAGTGGTCCTGCAATACCTACTAAAGGAGAACTTAGATGTGTTTGCATGGTCGTATCAAGATATAAAGGGGATTGATTCCACAGTATGCCAACACCACATCAATCTAGAGCCTAATGCCAAACCTGTGAGGCAAAGACAGAGGTGTATGAATCCCAATTATTCGGCTCTAGTAAAGGTTGAGTTACTAAAGCTTCTTGAAGAAGAGTTCATTTGTATTCCCTCTTAGACAGATTCAACGGATACAACCAAGTCCAAATCACAAAAGAGGACCAATCCAAAACAACCTTCACAACAGAATGGGGAACCTATGCTTATAGAGTGATGCTGTCTACATGATAGACCCCTTTCCAATTGGTGTATGGCACAAAAGCCATCTTCCCTGTTGAGTTGGAGTTGCCCTCTTTGCGAGGAGTGGCAGTCAAAGAATCCCTCAAAGATGATGAGTCTCTTTAGTGCCACTTGTTGCATTTGGAATGTTTGGATGAGATTCGACGGATGGCCTTACAGTGCATGGAAACTACTCAAGCACGATACAAGGCCTATAATGATAGTTTCATCAAGCATAAGGAGTTCAAGGAAGGTGATATTGTCCTAGTTTATGATTCCCGATTTGGAAAGCTTCAACGTTGGATGGGTCCCTGTAAGATACTTGTCGTGAATCCGAATGGCTCTGTCCAAGTCCAGACAGTTGATGCCTCTAATGATCCCTTTCTCACATCAATGGCTATTGCCTGAAGAAGTACTTCTCTCCCTGGGGATCTTGACAATCACAGTCGACCCACCCTTTCCCTTTTGGGTGTCGCACTATCCTTCTCTTTGTGCTCTTGTCAGCCCTTATGATCTTCCTCATGAGGCGGTCTCGTTCTGCTAGCCCCTCTGACACCTCCCATCCTTACTCTATTCTCCTCTCATCTAATTCAACAGTGGTGATGAGGATGGTCTGGACACATGGTATCTCTACCATTCTCTTTATTAAAATATATATGTATATATATTATATATATGCATGTGTGTGTGTATATATATATATATATATATATATATATAATATATATAATATATATATATATATATATATATCAGTCATGGGAGAAAAGGACTTAGGTCCTTGTCATGCCGACCTATTCTTTGAGAAAAGGTGGAAACACCCTCGGGAGTAGGGAAAAAAAGAGAGAGAAAAAATAAAATAAAATAAAAATAAATTTGCTATGGGAGAAAATGAGAAAATTCCCTGGCATTGCAGGGCTCCTTCGAAGAAAAGACGGTAAACACCTTGGACAGGAAGCTGGCTGTGGAAAAGGTGGAAACACCCCGCAGTCTAGAACAATTGAATCACTAGCCAAACCTTTTGAGATGCAACTTTCCAGAGCCACCTCCCTTGGTGCGCTGTATCAACAGTCTCATTTGAAGGACCGATTCCCTACAACAGACTACCTTTTCCAAAGACGACATGCTCTACAGATCAAATCCACTACCAAATATGTTGGTTACCTCCATGGGTATGGCTCTTCATTAGCACCTTGTCGACAACCAACCAACCTTGCCGATGGGTGCATAGGGACCCAGCCCGTGGGTGCATATGTTGGTTATCTCCATGGGTATGCCTCCAATTGAGAGGTGTGGATTGAGAGACATTACGGCAATTGGTCTGAGGTACTATCTCATTTTCCTATGCACCCATGGGTTGGGTCCCTGCTACCATCACAGGCCACATCATCATGTTCTGTACACTCCATGACAAGGCTCCCTGGCCTTCCTTCTCGCACCGCATGCCGAGCTGAGAGTTCTATTCTTAGTCCTCGACACTTGAATCGATGGACTTTACTGACAAAGCTACCTCCCTAGGTGTTGTTGCATGGTCCTTGCCATGCTGGACGTGTTTAGTGGCAAGCTGTGGTACCTCCTATTGATGGCTCAGATCTTCTTGGCATCAACAACGACGATTCCCCTTCAACCATCTATGAAATGGGCCAAGTGTTCATAACCCTACCTTTCTATTTCTTAGTGCATGTTATGTCTTAAGTGTGGGGACGTCAGCATCCAGTCGGTTGACAAGTCCTAGGATGTGTTGATCAATCTACTCTAGTCGGTAAGGTCTTAAGTGTGGGGATGCGTCCCTGCACGTCTGATGTGCATACCCTCCTACATATGTCATTACCCAATCGTGTGTATCGACTGTTGAGATATCGAGCTCCACTCGTGATACGCCAGGGTGACCGTTGTGTATTTATGTCACCGACTTGTCAGTTGTAGACGGGGTTGGTACACTGCCCATGAATAATGGCTACATGATAGCTATCCTTATCTACTCTAGTTGGTGGCTCAGTTAGTATGCTACCTTAGTTAGTTGAGTTTGGTTTGAGACCCATATATAGGGTTCTTCTATTTCTTTGTACTTGAGTTCTTTTGGCTTACACAACTAAGAAGAGGAAAACTGTTTTCAGCCTCCACCCTTGTGTGTCTTCCCCCATTGTGCAAGCAAGAAAGCTTCAAGCGAGACTCCTTCCTTCTCTCCCACAATATTGACATGGTATCAGAGCCTTGTTCGTGGTAAGGAGCTCAAGAAAGCAAGCCAAGCTCGCGGTGTTCTGGTAAGAGGAGCAGTGTTGCTTTCATTTTCTGTTTTGGGAGCAGATCTCTGCAGGTAGCACAGTCGGAAAGTGCAGGAGTGCATTGTCTCAGGTTGAGACGCCCTTCGCGGTGAAGCAAGAGGGCAGTATATGCTGCGGGCGAGGGCTTAAGCCCTCGGCGACCTTGTTTTTTTTATTTGAGGCCATTTCGGGGCCTGTTTTGGAGGCGGAAGTTTTCTGCACGCACTCAGGAAAAGGCTCAGTTTTATGCTGTGCAGCCACTGTTCTACAGGTCGGTGAATAGTTACTGTAAAAATTGCATTGTATGCTTGTGCGCAGAGACATTGGGAGTTACAAAATCATCCCTGTTGCCTGTTGATGCAAAATTGTCACTAGGAAGTGAGTGTGTGGTCAAACACCACTTTCGCCAGTTTTGCAGATTTTTCCTTGTGAGGGTGAAGCTGTGGTTTTTGCAGTGACAGAATTTTTTGCAGTCTTCTGTAATGGCATCTGATTCTCTTTCACAGATTGTCACTGAAAAGCTTGACAAGAACAACTTCCAAGCATGGAAGTTTAGAATGACGAATTTCCTTATGGAAAAAGGATATTGGGAATTTGTTGCAGGAAATGAAGAAGAACCAGTTCTTCCTGATGTTCCCAATCAACAGCAAATGCAGGCATTTAAAGCATGGCATGAGAGAGCCAGGAAAGTTATGTATTGGCTGTCTATCAGCATTTCAGACTCTATGATTGTGCATATTCAGGATGCAAGTACACCAAAGGAGGCATGGGATACTTTGTCAAAAATGTATAGCACAAATACACAAGCCAGGAAAATGCAGCTCAAGCAAAAGTTGCACAATGTGCAAAGAGAAAATATGAGCATCAACGACTACTACATGAAGGTGAAGAAGATTGCAGATGCACTTGCTTCCATTGGGTCACCAGTGGAAGATGATGATTTAGTTTCTGTGACCTTGAATGGTCTAGGAAAGGATTATGCACAGTTTTGGACATCCATTTCAGTTCGTGAAAGATTTCCTGATTTTGAGGAGCTGATTGCTCTTCTAATTTCTGAGGAGCAAAGAAATGGTGGTGCATCTTCTTCAGGAGGAACTTCAAAAGAAGCTGTCTTCTACTCAAATGCTGGAAGAGGTAGAGGCAGAGGTAGAGGAGGCCGATTTGGAGGCCGTGGTAGAAATTAGAATATGCAGCAAACTCAAGAAAACCAGTCCTATGGAGGAGGACGTGGTAACTCTAGAGGCAGGGGGAGCCAAAGAGGTCGTGGTGGATGGCAAAGAGGTCAAAATGCAAACAGTAATGTTGAATGCTACTACTGTGGTAAAATGGGTCATATGGCTAAAGACTGCTATAAAAAGCAGAATGACATCATGAATGGAAAACTGCAACAAGAGAATTATGCATCTTCTAGCAGACAAGGTGATGACAGAAATGAGCATTTGTTCATGGTGCAGCACATGAACAATTCTGTGACAAGTGCAGAAGAAAGCAATGATGTATGGTATGTTGACTCAGGTGCATCAAACCACATGGCAGGTCATGCAGAATGGATGGAGAATGCAAGGAAAATGGAAAAACCACCATTTGTGGAGACTGGTGATGATACTGCACATCCTATTGTGCAGATTGGAAAAATTCCCTTGTCTATGCAGGATGGGAAAAAGAAATACCTGTCCGATGTATTTCATGTCCCGAATATCACCAAGAATCTGGTTTCTGTCGGTCAAATGGTTGAGCAGGGCTTGCAGGTCAGATTTAATCCTCATGGATGCTTTGTTGAGGATATGAAAAATAAAGGTCGCTTGATAGCAAAAGGAAAGAAAAATGGCAGAATGTTTACGTTGGATGCAGACATGTCTGAATTGAGTGCAGCAATGTTTGCAAATGGGACCGGTGTAGTTGCAGATATTGATATCTGGCATAAACGCATTGGTCATGTTAATGTACAGTGACTTAAATCAATGCAGGCCCAAAATATTGTTACAGGATTGCCAAAATTCAAGGTTGCAGAAATGCATAAGGTATGTGAAGCCTGTCAGTTTGGAAAACAGGCAAGGAAACCATTTCCTAGACATGTTTAAGAGAGTGAGAAGCCATTGGAATTAATCCACTCTGATGTGTGGACTACTAAAGCTGCATCTCTTGGAGGCTGTCATTATTTTGTCACTTTTATTGATGACTATAGCAGAAAAGTTTGGGTGTATTTTATGAAAAAGAAAAGTGAAGTTTTTGGGCATTTCAAAACCCTTAAAGCTATGGCTGAAAAAGAAACAGGTCTGCAAATAAAATGCCTAAGGTTAGATGGAGGGGGAGAGTACCTCTCAAATGAGTTTGCAAAGTTCTTACAGGAGCATGGCATAAAGCAGCAATATTCATGCAGTTATACCCCACAACAAAATGGAATTGCAGAAAGGAAAAACAGGCATATTGGAGAGGTATCTCGTGCCATGCTCAATGAAAAAGACTTGCCAGATTTTTATTGGGCTGAAGCAGTTGCTACAGCAGTCTATATAATGAACAGGACTCCCACTGCAGCAATACATGGGATGACTCCAGAGGAGAGGTATACTGGTAGGAAACCAGATATTTCTCATTTGAAAATTTTTGGTTGCATTGCCTATGTACATGTGCCAGATGAGTTGAGATCCAAGTTGGATCCAAAAGCTGAGAAGTGCATCTTTATTGGTTACTCTCTGCAGCAAAAAGGGTATAGATGTTATAACCCTTCTACTCGTAAGTTTACAGTGAGCAGAGATGTTGTTTTTGATGAGATGAGTAGCTGGTATAAACCAGTAAATGTGATTGATGATGTAGATGCACAAAATGGTAATGCTGCACAGAATTCACAGCAGCAGTCACAAAATATTAGTGGACCTGGAGCGTCCTCTAGCAGTGGTTCACATTCTTCGCCGTGGACAGGCAGATTGAGATCAGGAGAATCTTCTCAAAGCAATGCAGATAGTGGTATGCAGGTATCACGAAAAGGAAAAGAGAAGGTTGATCAACCCATGTTTGATGTGAATGCAGGTCACTCTTATGTGGATGGTGAATCTAGTGGCTCAGAACAGAGCATTGATGATGAGTTGGGTATTCCTTCTATTGTTACACCTGGAGTAAGGAAGACCAGGGATGTTTTGAGAGCACCGGGGAGTGAACCTACTTTGCACAGGTCTACGAGAGCTAGGTATCATGTGGATAGGCTGAAATATGATGGATTTACAGCCATTCACTATGCATATATGGTCAAAGTGATACAGGAACCAGAACCCACTTCTTTTGAGCAAGCCATGGGAAAAGAAAAATGGGAGAAAGCCATGGATGAAGAAATGGATGCCTTGGGAGCAAATGCTACATGGGAGTTAGTACCTTTGCCTAAAGGTAAGAATGCAATTGGATGTAAGTGGGTTTATAAGGTGAAGCACAATGCAGATGGTTCTGTGAATAGATACAAGGCAAGATTAGTAGTCAAGGGGTATGCATAAACATATGGCATTGACTATGAAGAAACATTCAGTCCGGTTGCAAGGATGGCAACCGTAAGAGCAGTCATTGCTATGGCTGCATCAAAGGGATGGTTTTTACATCAGATGGATGTAAAGAATGCCTTCTTGCATGGTGATTTGCAAGAAGAGGTCTATATGAAGCAGCCACCAGGTTATGTGCATGATGTTCATCCTGAGTTTGTTTGCAGGTTGAAGAAAGCCTTGTATGGCTTGAAGCAAGCACCTAGAGCATGGTCTGACAAGATAGGACAATATCTTGTCACTATTGGCTTTCAGATTTCCAAGGCAGATTTCTCACTTTATGTGAGAAAAACAGAGAAAGGTATTATGCTACTTGTCATTTATGTTGATGATTTGATTATGACAGGTGACAGTGATGAAGATATCCTTCATGTGAAAATGCTATTGAAGCAGAAGTTTGAGATGAAGGATTTGGGAGAGCTGCGTTATTTCTTGGGCATTGAGGTGATTAGATCACCAAGTGGGATACAGCTCTTGCAGAGGCAGTATGGATTGGACATGCTGTCCAAATATGGGATGACAGGCTGTAAGCCTATTTCAGTTCCTTTGGAGCAAAATGTGAAGCTGAGCACAGATGCAGGTGAGCTTCTAGAAGACCCTACTATGTACAGACGCATAGTAGGAAGTTTGATTTATATGACTATTTCCAGGCCAGATTTGAGCTATGCTGTTGGATTGGTAAGTCAGTTTATGCAGGCTCCAAGGAAACCACATTTGGATGCGGCTAGACGCATACTCAGGTATGTGAAGTCCACATTGCAGTATGGACTATTTTATGAGACTGGGGTTCAGATACAGTTGCATGGATATACTGATGCTGATTGGGCTGGTAGTATTTCTGATAGACGATCTACCAGTGGATATGTGTTCTCTTTTGGGAGTGCTGCAGTCACTTGGAGCAGCAAGAAACAGCCTACAGTTGCCTTGTCGAGCACAGAGGCTGAGTACAGGGGTGCAGCAATGGCTGCATGTGAGGTAGCTTGGTTGCATAAGCTACTTTATGATATGCATCTGTCTACAGATGGATGAGTTGTCATTTATTGTGACAACATGAGTAGTATACACTTGGCAAATAACCCAGTCTATCACGCTAGAACAAAGCACATTGAGGTGCATTATCACTATGTGCGAGAGAGGGTTTTACTAGGTCTTATTGATCTAGTTTATGTCAGCACAGAGGATCAGGTAGCTGACATATTCACGAAGGCATTGGGCGCAGAGAAGCTGCGCAAGTTCAGAGACCTGCTTGGTGTGCATGAATTGCGATTGAGGTCGAGGGGGAGTGTTGAGATATCGAGCTCCACTCGTGATACGCCAGGGTGACCGTTGTGTATTTATGTCACCGACTTGTCAGTTGCAGACGCGATTGGTACACCGCCCATGAATAATAGCTACATGATAGCTATCCTTATCTACTCTAGTTCGTGGCTCAGTTAGTATGCCACCTTAGTTAGTTGAGTTTGGTTTGAGACCCATATATAGGGTTCTTCTATTTCTTTGTACTTGAGTTCTTTTGGCTTACACAACTAAGAAGAGGAAAACTGTTTTCAGCCTCCACCCTTGTGTGTCTTCCCCCATTGTGCAAGCAAGAAAGCTTCAAGCGAGACTCCTTCCTTCTCTCCCACAATCTTGACATCTACCACGTACTAGTTCTGCCCTAGTGGGGTCCCTTCCCTACCCACCCATCCACCCTCATACCCCGTGTAGTCGAAGCCATTTCCCTTGCGCTTGCTTTTATTGCGCAAATTTTTCCCTTTTCTATGTACCCACACCCTACGTTCACTGAACTCTCGATCCAACCTTATAGCCTTGTTCATCCCTTTCAATGACACACTTTTCCTTTTTACATCCCCCTCTTCGGACTTACTTTTTTTGCATTATTAAATTTTTATGCTTTTCTCACACACTTGGATGTATTTCCATGTGAACATGCCCTTATCGCTTTTAGAACGACATTTTTCCTTTTTTCCCACTTGTTATTCCATTGTACGGTTTGTCCGTTCTTAATTTTTGCGGGTTTTTTGTATCTTTTTCGTACGTATTTTCACCCTTTTTCCATGTGATCCTGCCCTATTCTCCTCGGAATTCACTTTTGATTGAATAACCTTATCTGGCCATCCTTCTTGCACATTTTCCCTTTTTTCTATATCCTGTTTCGACCTCTAGATTTTTTGTTATTAATTTTTATTGATATTTTTGGGCTCCACTTTATTGTTTTTCCTATGTGAACGTCCCCTAACCCCCCTGGAAATGCATTCCAAAGTGCCAGTCTTGTGAAACATTATTTTTTGGACATTCTTCCTTTTGATTGCCCTTTGTTCCCGTGCTCGGATCTTTTTATATTGATTTTCGAATGCCTTTTCGGGTGCGATTATTGGGGGTTTTTTCCATGTGAAAGGGTCTTATCTTCATCGGCCCTATGTTCTTACATGCTAGGCCTATCCGCCATGCCTTTTTTCACATTTTTCCTTTTTTTGACGTTCCATTTCGGTAAACGGATTTTTCGATATTAATTTTCGTATGCGTTTTCAAGCCTAATTTTTGTGTTTTTCCCATGTGAATGCCCTGAATTGTTCTCAAACATCCCGTTCACTTTTCCTTCCTCTTTCCCTTGTCGCCCGGCACATTTTTTCTTTTTTCAAAATTTTGTTCCAATGCACGGTTTCCATGTTATTAATTTTTCTTTGTTTTGTGGTGTTCTCGTGCGCCTTGCCACTCGCATGCTTTTGCTTTTCCACACCTCACAATGTCCACGTGGTGTTTGCAACTCCCTCGTCACCATCCCGACCCCCGTCTACTCCCACCACTACAAATATTTTTTAAAGCCTTGCCCCACGCTTATGTGCGGGATGGGGGAGAGGCTCCCTTGATTTTATTAATTTTATTATTATTTTAAACAATCCAATTTTACAACCCTCAATAGTTTTCCCCCTTCCCCTTATTCTCTCTCTCTCCTCGATTCCCTCCCTCCTACCTCCCTCCTCCCTTGCACCATTGCCATCTTCCTCCCTCCACCCCTTCGCCCCTGCCATATCTCTTCCTCCTCCCTCCCATCTCCTCCTCCCTCCCACCTCCCTCTTTCCTCCATGCCATCCTCCACCTCTTCCTCTCCTCTCCTTCCCCCTTCTCCACCACTCCCTCTCCCTTTCCCTTTTCTTCCCCCACCTCGCCTTCCCTTCCTTCGCCCTCCTTCCCTCCACACCAACACCGTCTTCCATGTGCCTCCCCACTACCGCCCGTGTGTTGCTCGCCACCTCATGTCGTCCGTTGCCGTGGTGCCTTGCCGCCATCCACCTGCTTCACCCAACCCCCCCTTCCCCCCCCCCCCCCCCCTTGCCCGTTTCCTAAACCCACTCCCCTACCCCCCACCTATGCCCGCCCGTCCCCATTCCTAACCCCCCATCCCAACCCTCTTAACCTGCCTGCCCACTAACCCTATTCCCCCCCTAACACCTTACTCCCCACCCCCATTACCCTAAACCCATCCCACTAACCTCATTACTTTCCCCCCCACTCATCCTAATCACCCTCCCATTCCCCTAACCACACCCCATTTACATTAACCCCCCCACCTAACTCTGAATTCCCTTCAATCCCCCTAATCCTATTCCCACTAACCGCCCCTCCCTACCCCCTTACCCCCCCCCCCCAACTTGATAAACCCAACCACCACCCCCTGTTGGCTTCACCCCACCCCCCCACTACATGTGTTCGCATATTTGCGTGTGCATGGTCCGTATGGGTGCTTGTATGGCGTTCACGTGCGTGGCTTCGTTTGTGGGCATACGTGCAAATTTTCACGCGGGTGTTCACTTGCACGGACATGCATCGGCCTTGTTCGTGGGTGTGCGTAGCTGCTATTCACACGCAGCTGGGTACCCCATTTTTCATTTAAAAATTGTAAACAATCCTAAAAAACACATAAAAGTCAAACAAAAATATTAATAAAAATTCCTTTAAAAATTTACCAAAAATAGATGAAAATTCATTTGACCAACAAGACACTTTCTAAATTATTTTTCAAAGCTAAAATTCCACAAATAAATTCCAAAAAATTCAAAAACTTCAAATTTCATTAAAAATATATTAAAAATTGGTCTTTTAAAAAAAAAATAGAAAATTCCATCCATTTTTTACTTTAATTTTTAAATTTTTTTCAAAGCTAACCATGCTTTACAAAATGTTCAAATTTCCATTTTTAAGCAAAATTCTTGAAAAAACACATGCTATATACCAAACATAAATGGAATAATGTTGGAAAAATCTAGTATTGTCTTGCCCAAAAATCTAACAAAACTCCATATGTTTCTTGATTTTTTTTTTAAAAAAATGAGTTGTTGATTTGGTTTTTATGCACTTACCATGTTCAAATCTTTTTCAGTTGTTAACTTTTCTCTTTTGAGACTCACTTGCATTGTGGGATTGATATGTGCGCATTCCGTATCCTTGCACACACACACACTCTCAGGTAATTCTTCCCCCCTTCTTGTTTATTTTTTTTGCTACCCAAAAATTCACATACTAATTTCTAAAATTAACCTTAATCACCACCATGGCACACGTATCTTTGCTAAATATACCTTCGTTTTGATTAAATAACCTCAACCAGCAGTTCACTTTGTACGCGCTACGTGCGCTTCAGAGGCACCTTAATTTTCAGTAAAATGAACCAACCACCACAAAAATACACGTGTTGAAAAAGAAGAGTGCTTCAGACATATTAAATTCTTAATCAACAAATCTACATTTAGAGACTCAGTTTAGGTATCGAAGTCCGGGATTCGTTAAAAGCTCCATTCCATCTTAATAAATTGTAAATAACAATTTCAAAATGAATCACCATTTTCTTATTACAATCTAATAAAAATTTTTCCATTTTTAATAATTTATTAAAACGAACCCTTCACTAAAATCATTCCCTTCCTTGCACTTTCTTTTCCCCCTTTTTCAATAAACCCGCTTCGTGGGATGGGCACGTGTAGTCTTCAGAATGGTCTTTCTCGTCACACTGATGGTCAATGATGTTTTGGTTATGTTGTGTGTGGTTATTGATTTTTGGTTGATATATACAATTAAGGGTGTGGTATGATATCATTTTTCATTTTATGTGCCTAATACAGGTCTCGAGTTCATGTTTGTTGCATAGCATGAAGCTTTTGGTCGCATTTGTCTAGAGGTCATGTTGAATTTTTTCTAGGATGTGCCTTACTTGGGGATAGTCAGACGAGTCTCGTTTCAAAACCTTGGTTGATATCTTATCTTTGATCTTTTCTATTGGTTTTGGAGGCATCTCTTTTGTTTGTGAGTTGTGTTGTGTGTTCACTATCTGAATGACACCCTATATGCCTCCTCTTGTTCAGTACATCCCATTGGTTAGTAGGGATTATTCTTCCCTACTCACTTTTGAGCTTGTTGTGAAAGCTGGCCTTGCATCTTTTGTGGTTGCTCCTCTCCCTCTGATTCTGGATGATCCAATCTTTTGTGATGAGTTTCTCGTGTCATACAGTAAGAAATCGAGCTTGGTTCATGGTACTGCCATGGTCCTGACACCTAGAGAGTTAGGAAAGGCTTTGTCCCTTCCCTATAAAGGGGAACCCTTTGTCACAACTAGATAGTTATTCTCAAATAAAGAGATCCTCAAGCTATTACAAAAGTAGACTAAAGAGATCCTCGATGTCAAGAAGGTGATTAACACTTTAGGAGTGTCTTTCTCAATGATCATCGATCCTAAGCTAGTCTGCCAATTTCTCTAGGACAGCTGCTAAGACACCATCTCACTACTTGTCCAAGGAGCTCTTCACAACTTCCAGGATGGTTCTAAGAGGGGTTGCCATTGACTGGAGCACTTACCTTCTTATGAAGATGGATTAGTATTTTGTCAAGGTGACTAGAGGGAATGTTACTAATGTAACCTTTGGTTCATATTTATATGCTTTTCTAATATATTCAAGCCTTAAGAAGGGTGTTTTACCTCCTCCTCCATCTGATGCAATCCCTCCTCCTCCACCTTTAGACGATTCAGAACCCATTGACATAGAGGATACTGATCCCCTTGTACACTGGTCATTCAACGAAAGCGCTTGAAGCGTGTAGTAGAGATAATTCCACTAGTCATTCCTTAAGTGTCAGTTCTTGCTACCTTTGGAAGTGAACTCCCTGCCTACCTCACATGCAACAACTTATTCAGGGCACATTGAGAGGGTTCTTTGGATATATAAGTTCCTTCACTGAACTGCTTAGTGATAGGGGATGCCATCCTTTTCCTTTGTAAAGACATCCAGAGTTCTATTAAACTCTCCGTGTGATAGCTGGTGCTCAACAGTTATATTCTTCTTTTTATGAAGAATTGATGAAATCCAAAGACCATATAACACCATATTGGGGAATATGGGAATTTCCCATAAGTTTGGGACACGTGGTCAAATCTTTGGATTTGTCATAACGTGAACATTATAACTCCAAATCAAGCGCTCTATAGCTCAATGGATTCCATTTTTCAAGCGCTTTCCAATGATAGGTCACATCATATAGTTATGAGAAACTTATGGGTATGTTATCCATGTGCCACCTTTTTAGTATTCAAAAAATGGGAATTGGGAGATTTCCAAACTCACTAATATTGTGCTATATGAATAAGGCAACCGCAAAGCTAGCATTTTCCAAAGACACTCTTTGAGATCTATTTAAGTAGATGGAGCAGCAAACAGAAAAGTTAGTAGAAGCTCAGTCGAGGTTACTAGGGTTTCTAAAGAGAACAAGAAAATGTCCAAATAAGCTCAAGAGCTCAAGACTCTTCTGGATACAAAACTGTCAGACTTATAGACTGCTCACAATACAGTGGAATCCCAAGCTTCCCAGATTAAATAGTTGTAGGACCAACTAGCGTAGCTAGGATCCATTTCTCCAAGTCCTAGTGTCCCCATGATTCCTTCTATGTCTCAACAGGACTTGGGTGCTCTTCAATGAAATGCCACTTTATGTCCTTTATTTCAGGCCAAGATTGAGAGATTGCAATCTAGAATGGATATCTTATGGACTACTTTTGAGTAGTTCATTCCTCCCATCCACTCTTTCTTTGTTCAATATCAACAACAGAAGTTGGCGTTTTATGTTAAACTTTCAACCATGGATTTATCTCCTCCAGGGGATGGATGGAGTGGACCCTAATCTACGGATCTGTTGTCTAAAGTGGTCAGGATGGTGTTTGAGGATTCAAAAGTCCCAGATTCAATGTTGATGTCCTATATGTACCTTAGAGGTGACTTGTTGATTCCAGATGATGAAGACCTCTCTTGGTATGTTGGAGATGTAGTCTTGCAAGCACTACTCTATGTACACTAGTTGGAGCTTAAGATTGATGAAATGTTTCAAAAATATTCTTCTTGAGTAGCTGATTGTCCAGAGGATTCTTGGCATTCTATATTGGGTTCTGTGATCTTAAATCAAAGATAGTTAAAGGCTTTGTCTCATGTGCAACATGTCAACCAACTGAGGGTGGATTCATTATCCCATCTTTCCCAGCAACCTTCTTTTGATCCTTTCTTTTTTGAGGCCTATGCTAGACGTTTTGCCTTACGACCATCAAGTCCATCCTTGACTTACTATCAACAAATGGCTCATAGGTATGATGCTTATCTGTCTCTTTTCCGGAATACCCCACATGTCATTTTACCCCTTCTATTTCAACCTAAAGATGCACCCCATATTCCTATTTTTATGCAATGTCCTTTCATCATTGATCATGTATTTTCTCCCCTTCTTCCTTGTTCTCCCCCATCTTCTCATTTCCTGTCCACGTTTCCACCACATTTCCTTACTCCCTTCCTTTCTAATATTGCTAAATTGACGGATTCTCCTACCTTATCTTATTCTTCTTTTTATGATTTCACTTATCCCTCTCTTCATCATTTATCCCTTATTCCATTCATGTCTCTTTCATCTTTTATTTAGACTCCCCCTTAGCTGGTTACAAAATATGCAGGTTTTGATCAAACAATCCTAACAAGAAGAAGTTGGACTGCTGAAGACTCTTTGATGAGACCCCAAACTAACTAGCTTGTGATTCCAAAAGAATGGAAGACTGCAAATCAAGCCTTTCACAACTATCTACATTTTGCTCAACTTCATTCTCAATCTTTGGATCCATCAATGAGAATGATTGTCCATTTTTCATGGTATCTAGCCTTTATGCACCGTCACTCTCATGGTGATCAAAAGAAAGTGCCAAAGTTATGTTTGGATGTCAATATAGATGTGGATACCCATCAGTTGGATGTGCTTTACTTTCATGTTTTGTGCCTACCAAGCAGATTTTTTATCCTACTAGAGAAAACGTGTTGTTTACAATTCTTGCAAAATCCTCCAAAAACCTTTGTGGATGAATCTTTATCCCTAGAAAGGTTTAAAAATCATCAATCCTTTATAAGGGATCATCTTCATTGATCCGTTAACTTTGATGCTTGATCAGAATATACCTATCTATATTTTTCCTCCTAAAGAGGTGCCATTCAGATATTGTTTGTGTAGGTGGTGTGAGTTGTGGTATGTGTATATTGTTTATCTTTGTTGAATGGAGCTAAAGTTGAAGCTCGATTGATGAAGAAGATATTGGATTAAAATCTAGTGAAAGATTATGTTGATTTAAAGAAAACTCTTATATCCTTTATGAGTTTGTGTTGCTATCAAATTTTTTTTAAAAAATGGAGATAATATCCACAAGGGTGTTTTCCTTTTGTTGTAGTATTATCAAATATTTAGGTTACTTGTGTTGAGAAACACGGATCTAGAGCATGGCAATGCAAAGCTATGGAGGATGGTAGGTGAAGAACAAACTCATATTGACATTACAAGGACTAACTGACAAGAAGACAATGACTAACAAACTGACAATAAGTAAGAGATTAATTGAAGAAGATAAAACATCATCATGCCATTGCATTCATATGATATTCTGTTGTATACAACTGATGTACCAAGTACATTGTTATATAGGAAATGGGATGTAGCACTTTATGTCACTGTGCTTATGGGATTCAGACTGCCTGCATATCCTTGATCCTGAGGTTCCATACAAAGAGGCTGTTTGAGTGTGATTGCTGATTCTCAACACCCCTCCTCAATCACAACTAGGAAGGCACAAAGTGTGCAGAGGCTGTAATGAGAACAAACACCTGTAAAGTGTGGGCACACCATAAACATGGCAAAGCACCAGAGGCTGTCGCAGAAAAAAGCTAAGTGTGGGTGCCACAAACATGGTGGTCATCCAGAGGCTGTAACAGGGGCCTCACAAAGTGTACAGGGAGTGTAGTGCCAAGTTACATAAGGAGTTTACAAAGCTTATGGCAGGAAGCATTAGGGAAAGGAAATACAGGACTAAAAAAGTTGGTTAAAAAATGGGTCAAGGACCGTTAGGCCCTTGCAGTTTTGAGCATTTCTTTTGACATAGATTTTCAGTTGATTGCAGTTTTTCTTGTACTTGTACTTCACTTTTCTTGCTGCTTCAGAGTCTTCATGATTGATCTTTTGGTCCTCTTCTTCTTGTTCTTCTTGGTCTGCTTCTTTATGGACTTTGCTTGCATTGGTTGCGGTTGCCGTCTTCATGTCCATGTCTATGTCTATGTCCCCCTCAAGCAAAGAATTTCTTATTTTCCCCAAAGCAATAGGCATGTCTTCTAGTTCTTCAAATAAACACAAGGATGAAACTTGAATCAAGGCTTGAATCTTCCCTGCAAGTAGAATAGGCACATCTTCTATGTAGTGTAGATAAACAACACAAGTCATGTTGCTCTTCATGGAGTGTATCCACATAGCGATCTTTTTGTTCCTCATTTCCATGACCAAGGATGAGCAGCAAATCAACTCCAGATTCTCAGATTTATCAGTGGAAGGGCAGATTGCAGTGTGTCAAGAGACACAAGTAATATTAGTGTGAAAACACACTATGTAGTTTGATTCTTGATGCTTGTTGATGTCGTCTCGTTGAACTTGACCTTCACTTTGAATCTTCTGCTTGCTAGCTTGGAAGGCAAATCTTGCTGGGAACTTCAGTGACACAGTGGATCAGAGTGGCAGGGCCTTCAGTGAGCTTGGAGGAGTGAGAAATTGAAAAAAAAATGAAGCTTTCAAGGTTTTGGCTATGGCTGACTTTTAGGGTTTCTGAGGCAGCCCTGGTTTTTTACAGATTGTGGGAGCTGTGGTTGACCATTTTCAAAACTTTTTTTATGAAAATGTAGCTCTCATGATGCTCTACCAAAGCCCCATAGTAATCGACCAGATCACGTCGCGTGCAGGCGGGCAGAATCGAAAATCAGAGACGGGCGCAGATTTCAGCTAGATCTGTCGATTTCTTCAATGCTGTCGTGTATGGACTCCAATGTCATCGTGTATGGTGCCACGCTGCAGCGCCTTGAGGTGTAGAGCAATCCCCCAGAAGGAATCGAAAGCTGATTCAGCTTCTATGATGAGATTGGAGTGCTCAAAGGTGGGCAGGTCAAATCTGGCTATGGTGGACCAAAAAACAGAGATTAAGAATTTGAGCAATGCTGAGCTGTGGTTAGGGCAATGTTGAGTTCTGAGTTGACACAGAGGAGCTATGGAAGCATAGGAATACTTTCCCAGAAGGAGTCACAGCAAGATATGACCTGTGGACAGAGATCCAGGAGCTTGAAGCAGGCAGGGTGCAGGGTGGCTATGGCTGCCAAGCAGTCCAAGATGAGAATGAAGTTGAAGATGAAGTCATGTACCCAAGCTGAGCTACCTAGAGTTGAAGAGGGACTGAGAGAGAGTAGAGGAGAGCTTAGCCATGCTCAACCTGCTCTGATACCATGTTGAGAAACACGGATCTAGAGCATGGCAATGCAAAGCTATGGAAGATGGTAGGTGAAGAACAAACTCATATTGACATTACAAGCACTAACTGACAAGAAGACAATGACTAACAAACTGACAATAAGTAAGAGATTAATTGAAGAAGATAAAACATCATCATGCCATTGCATTCATATGATATTCTGTTGTATACAACTGATGTACCAAGTACATTGTTATATAGGAAATGGGATGTAGCACTTTATGTCACTGTGCTTATGGGATTTAGACTGCCTGCATATCCTTGATCCTGAGGTTCCATACAAAGAGGCTGTTTGAGTGTGATTGCTGATTCTCAACAACTTGTTGGAGTCGTGGTTGGATGAAGATACTAAAGAAGATTGAATTGAGCTCTTTATTGAACTTATATTCTTATTTTCCTTGGGCCGCGAGGATGCTTCCTTTCTAACTGTGGGGATATGTTGAATGCTGAAATTATTAGATTTTTTGGTTGATTTTTGTTGTTTTTGAGGCTTGAATGGTTGATTTTTTATGAATTTTGAGTGTTTTTTGGTTGTTTTGGAAGTGTTTAAGATTATATTGATTATGTTTTGGAAGCTCATAATGATTCTCAGTAGAAATATGAGACTCTATGATGTTTTGATTGGTTGTGTTTAGCTTCTATTTTGTTCTGATTATCTTTTGTATGAAGCATGGATTGATGATTGATAAAGGTTGAGATATTTTGAAAGCTTATTGAATAGTTTTTGAAATTTTGGGATGGTTTTAGTATGAGTTATGAGGTTCTATTGTTCCTTGTTGACCTTCTATTGAATCTTTGTAGACCTTCTGTAGAGCCTCTATTCCTACTCTATTTCTGTTCTGTAAATCCTCTGTAGTTCTTCTATATGTGTTCTGTGATATGAGGGTGTACTTTGGTAAAGTTTTCTAACTTTTGGAAAGAGGTGAATGTAAGTTCAAAAGAGCTAAAACAAATGGAAGAAGTAGTTGTTGAAGACTGAAGTGAAGACTGAAGTGAAGTGGTAATAGTGAGCTATGAAGTGACACTGTAGTGACTCTGGTGCCCTTTCATATCTCCCATGCCTCTTGGGAGGTGTATCCACGACCTAAGAAGGATTATTGAGAGTCATTATTAGTGAGGAGATAATGTACTATTGATAGAGAGAGAGAGAGAGAGAGAGAGAGAGAGAGAGAGAGCCAATTAAGAGATTGAGAGAGAGAACTATGAAGACAATGAAGATGAATACTATGTGATTATTTCCATTCAAAAGTGGTGTATTCTCTTGTGTTTCATGTTCTATTGATGGATTATATGAAGATGTTGAATATTATGGTTGATTCTATCAAATGCGTGGAGATATCTACTATGATGTTGGATGAAGATTTGTTCTTTTCCTTGTTGTGGTTCTCTAAAGAATTAAACAAAAGCTTGTTGATGTTACAAGATAGATTTTCTTGCAGTAGAAATCCCTTTTCCCTTGTATTCCTCTTAGGGCTCCACTTCCATAAGAAGTGTTCACCACAAGGGTAGAAAAAAATCATTAAAATTTGGGCTTTGATCAAGTTTGGGCCTCTTCAAGTGATGCATGTGACGTCTAGCTTAGAGAATGTGGTACTAGTCAAGCGATCAAAGCTTATTTACTTGTTTGACCAAACGTGTGGTTAAACAATATATGTGGTTGCTACATTAGGTGACTTTGCTAAAGTGTCATATCCACTTCTCCTAGAGAAAGAGCTGAAGGGGGAGTGTGTCATTTTTGAAGCAAAGAAGGAACTTCTATTTTCATCCTTGGAAGTTGGCCCTCCTCTTCACTCGCCAATAAAAAAGCCAAGGAACGAATGAGATTTTTTATTGGCTATCAGCTTTTTGTATCTTCCATCACTTTCAACCATCGCATGTATTTTTCTTGATGAATATAGGATATTTTACTTTGTCTCTATAAATAAATATTTATTGAATAAATATGTGATTCGTGTAAGTATGACGATAATGTGTGGTACGTAAATGACGCATTCACATATGTTAACATAATCCAATTTAATTATGTCAATGCATAGTACTACACTTCTGATTGTGCATAAGCAATAACGTAACTCGTTTCTGTATGTATTACTACTTTTGATGTGTGCATGTGTTAAAGAAAAACTAAGAGTCGTGCATTTCAAGAAAAAAAACAAAACAACTTTACTCAATTAATCAAATTCAGTACACATCGCATGAGATGTTATATACATACATACATATATATATATATATATATATATATATATATATATATATATATATATATATATTATATATATATTCCAATGTGACAGAGTATACAAAATGTTTTGGCCTTCCAAGACGCTATGGTGCTATAACACTTTTCATTACAAAATCTTGCATCATTAATCTCATAACCTATGGAGGAGTCCCCTTGCTATGTTGAAGCGGAGCAATAAAGTTCATGTCTTTATTTGTGATTGTGATGCGCTTTGAATGGATGGCTACTAGTTGTGTATCATCGAGCAAGTCAATGAGGAACCCCTCTATAGCCGTTTGCAAGGTCTCTATAGCTACAGTAGTCTAGTTCCATGTTGATGGGCCATCACACACTCATGCCCAAAATCTTCCTAGCTCTTTCAGCTCCAAGTCTTGCATAACTTCCCGAACAACCTTATGAAAAGATCTTTTCAGCATGAAAAGCTCGTAGCCGTGCTTGATTCTCCTTATCTTCCAAAGGGCGATACTATTTTTTTTCCATCTTCTTTTCTTTTGTGGTGGTCATTGTGCTCTATGGGGAGCACCTACTGTTGCACCACAAGAGGCTCCACCTTGTGCAAAAAACAAGGAGTGGCTTGCTTGATGCATACCATGCAAGCTTGAGGAGGGTAAGATGTAGGAGAGACAAAGGTTGAGGGTGCGAAAATGGAGGAAGCAAAGAAAGAAAGATGTGAAAATGAGAAGAATGAACTTTTAACCCATTAAAACCCCAAAAGTAGGTTAATGCATCTTCATATGCATTGTCTATCATGTAATCGTAATTCCATAACCTTTTATTGAAATGCGATTAAACTTCACACGTGCACTTGTTAGGTGAATGAAGAGCCCTTTTTTTTTTGGGAAAAAAATCTATAGTCCCTGGTTCAAAGTCCAACGTCTAGATTAACTTTTCTGCTAGGAAAGTAGCTCCAAATACCAAAATTCAGACCAAGGGTCTCTTGACCACCTAACAAGTGCGTGTGTGAAGTTTTGTCACATTCGGATACAGTTTGGTATTTTAAAAATTATTCCATACCAAAATTATGGATGGAATCAACATTGAGACTACTAGCCCTTAGAAACTTTGTACCACATAGACTATACAGAGGCATCAGGAGTAAAGTTTCCAACAAGAAATGGAAAATTTTTGCATATTTTTTCTATTGAAATTGATAGTACTAGTAAAAACTATAAGTAAGAGTTAAAAATACATTGAAGATGCATAGTCAAAGTTGAGAGCGAAGGACAAGAGTAAAAATTTAATTCATAGTTTAAGGGCGTGCAAAACAGTTTTACACTAGGATTGACATAGATATATGTCCAATGCACGAAAATAACACTATGTAAAATAAGATAACATTACAAATTGTGTTCATTCCATTAGAACAAATGCATCCTTCACTGCTTGAATATTTCTTACAAGTTGGAAGTCATTAGAAGTTACAATGATGTACTTCGCATGTATTGCATGACGTTGAGTATCAATCACACCAAGTCAACCAAAAAGGCCTCTCCATCACATTGTAGAGCATGAAGATATTGTTTTGTGAAGCAATTAGGTCTATCTTGACCTTGTGCCCAAAACCACTTTTTGCTTTCTGTGCAGTAGAGGTCTTGCATAATCTCACAAACAAGTCTCGAGAAGCTCGCCTTCAGAATGATAAGATCAAATGAACACTGATACCTCCTGATTTCTCTCAAGGTCACTTTACATCACTTCCACTTGCATTTCTTGTGGTGATGTTGAGGAGTGGTAGTTGGAGAAAGTTGGGTTAGGTTGAGAAGGGGATGCATCTCAAATAGTAGATGCTTCAAGGGGCACACTCTCTCTTTTTCTCTTATACAATGAATTGCATTGACACTGAACACATTGTTCATCTTACTATCTTAGTTCTTTTCAAATCTATTTGCTACCTTCTCGAAGCCTTGTTTCTAGCCACTTGGCATGGTATTCTTTGGCACTTAAGGCTTCATAACGCACTCTTTTAGTGATACGATGCGATCCCATCAAGTTTGCAGCTGATTCATCAGCACTTTCATTTTCTCTCTTTTTTGAAAGTTTATCTTCATCTGCTACTATGATCCTATACCACCAAGATAGCAATTGGATCATTGTACTGCTACCATTCACCCCTCCACCATACATGATCGGTTTTTCTTTGGTATGCACCGTGCCCTATCCAATGTGAATTTCCCATCCCTTCTGTGGACCAAACTCCAATGCTTTCCCTACTTGTAAAGTATGGCCTATGTGCCTCAAGGATATGCTACAAAGACATATATCACACATGAGTAAAACTATGCTCAACAGTTTATACAATTCATACAATTTTAAAATATTGACCTAGTATGTACCATGTAATGTGTGATAGAGCTTGTCTCCCATGCTTCCACCATGTTTTTGTCGAAGCTATGTATAGCATCAATAAATTCTTGCTTATCTTTATTGTTAAACACCATCTTGCGAAGTAAGGGATCCAACTTGTTAAGACTAATCCAAACCTTAGCTTTGGTCAACCTTGTTTTTCCTTCATTACTTTGATAAGGAATTGCAGAATGCAACTTTTTCTACCCATCATAGTCTTGCAGCCTACAAACCATGACATTCCCTTCCTCATTGATGGGTACTAAGAGAAACTTCTTAGCCTTTTCTCCTCCAAAGCAAGGCTTTTTTGGCAATTTACTAGATTTTCCTAATCTCTTCTCATCATTTTCAATCGTCACTTGATGCTTGTGTTGCCCAATTTCTGAGAGCACTATACAAGTTTCTCCTTGATTCTAATTAAAGCATGCAATGAAAAAATGTGAATACAATCCAATTGAATGTTGAAGATGGGCTTCTAAGTGGGATCTTCTCTATTGCACGTCGGTGCAGCACTTGTCACCCTTTGCTAATTCTTCTTTCTATCCTTTCCTTCCACCCTCTCTATCAAGTAATATAGGCATGGATTCTTTGTATTTGCACCATTGGAAACTCCACACATGCAATTTAAAGTTTTCAAGTCTCCTACAAGATGCCAGTCAACCGAGTATTGACCATACCCTTTAACCGAGAGCATCTCACCATGTTCATGATGATCGATGATGTTTGGAATGCTTGTGTGCATAAAGAACAGCTACAACATCTCAAATGTTTCCTTAGGAACTTCAAATGTAGCAAGCCACCACACATGGTGCTCAGATTGGACACTAAAGTTCCCTAGGTTGTTCTTATCGAATTCTAAAGCTCTACTCATCAAAGTTACACTAACTCTTTCAAGCTTTACTCCTTTGACGACCTCACTTTCATCCAATTTTATAACGAACTACAATTTTTCATTACGTTCCTCAATAGACATATGTAGTACATTACCATTGCCGACTGCACCTTATACAAATTTAAATAGTAATTGTTGAGTTTAATGACCTTCACCTCCTATGCATTTTTTATCCCAACCTTTAGTGTTTCCATGCATTGAACATGCATAGGATCTACTATTAGGTCCAAAACCTTTGCATTAAGTTGTCATTGGGCCTCTATTAACTTTGAAGGTTGAGGAAGAGTCAGGATTCTATTTCTCTTCAGTACACACAACCAAACTAAGCCTTCACACATTTGAGTATCTTTGAGTAAGTCGCTGCTTGAGAATCCCAAAAGATCAAAACATCACAAAATTGGTCTAAAATTAAAACAAAAAGTTTTGCCCTTGTCCCATCTTTCCCCCACCCATCCCCTTCCCACCCCACAGACATTTTACATGAGGCGCATTTATAAACTCCTTGTATTTTTGGAAAACTGTAAGTCAACATAATAAAAATACCCATTCTTTTGAACTCACGTGGTATATTATATGTTCTATAAGGTGATCTTGAGATCTAGAGGTGAGAACTCATCTGATACATCTTTCAATGTGCTGTCAATCACATTTTCCTTTATAGCCTTAAACTTAAGATTGCTCAAAGCATTTTCCAATGTACTTATCTTCAGCAATCTACTAATACATAATCCAAGCTCACCCTCACCTAGATTCTCATTCTAAGCTACCTTTCATGCTTTGATGCATCACTTCCACTGAACGCTATTCACAATTAACTCATTGATTGGCTTATTCTTTTGTTTGTGTTCCTGTGTTAGCTTGCTCTTGATCTTTCTCAAGTCCTCCAATTGTGTCGTTGCCTCTTCATATGAGATATCAATGCCATCAATAGTATCCTGCATTGTAATAATTTGATTGTTTTATTGAATTATAATGTCATTGAATTGTACTACTTGTCATATGAGCTTTTGTATATGAAGTTGATCTACAACGATCACATCATGACAAATTTTTTTGGTTGCTTGGCAAGTTGTAAATACTTTGAACACTTGAGCCGCTTAGTGTAACCGAGCAATCCATTTTCACCTTCCCACACATACTTTAGCAAATTTGTGATTCTTGAGAAAGTTAGAGGTCTATTGTTTAAGGGATCAATTGGGTAGATTCCCCCATCAATCCACAAGTCCACATGTTTTAATCCCATTTACTTGTAACTATTTAGAACATGAGTGCTGACACTCGTACATTCAGTTCCTTTGAATAATGAGACGTATTCAATCTCTACCTCAATATGTAGCTTCTTATTTCCTGTATTCATTTCACTTATTAATAGAAACAAGGAACCTACTTGGTTGTCAAGAGGTAGAGTGGAGATGCATAGAGAGGCACACAAAGGTACCAAGGGAAATGAGAGTGTAAATAATTCACTATGTTAATAAAGGTTGCATAAACATAAAGAAGAGGTCACAATAGAGCCATAAGAGTGTATAGATATAGGAAAAAATAGCTTAGAGAGTAGGGATGTTCAAGACTTTTTTGTATTTTAGAAATTTTTATTTTACCTCCAAAAACATTAAAAAAAACCCAAAATTTGACCTAGTGGTTTTTTAAAAAAAACCAAAGGCTAGAATATAAAAAATAACAAAAATATCTTAAAATAAACTTTCAAATTTTTATTTTCCTTATTCTCAATTTAATAATCAATTACATCATCTCTACTAATCATTTTGCATTGAAAATGAAGCACCACACTCCCGTAACTAACTCATTTTTAAATATAAAATTTGGTTGAAAAAGTTTTCTTGAATGAACAAGGAGAAGGAATCTTAGTATATCCTTTGTGGATAATATAAAAATTGAAAAATGAGATTGCAAAAGTGGAGAGAGAAGAGGATTATTTTACTATTCTTCTATCCTCTTTTCCATGTTTTAAAGAGGAGAGAGAGGGGGGCTAAAATGCCCATTTGTGAGTTCATTTTTTCCCTAATGTCCCTCTTCCCATTGCTTATTCAATGTCTCAAGATTTCCTACATTATTTTGGAGGAATATTCTCTGCCAAGTTGCCTTAGAAGTTTCGGTAATGTATCATTGAAGGCACAAAGGAAGTTACTCTATCCCTTGCTCAATATCAACTACCTTAAAATTCTAGCCATCTATACTTGAGTACTATCAATTGGAAATGAATGTTACATTTGGAATGGAGAGTTTAAGAAAAAGGTTAAATCTATTATTGTAATAGTTTCATTTTGAGCCTACCAAAATATCAAAACCATGGACCATGATACATGCTAAGGGAAGGCAAAGGTGACAAAGTAGTTATGATTAACTATTTTATCCTACATTTGTATCCATCAATAAATAAAGATTCCCTCTAGGACATATTGCACAACAAGAGCTAACTTTAGCATCCACCTTATCCACTAGTTAAAGAGCACTTAAATTATCAAATAGCTAAGAGCTACCTATCACTCCCACCAACTATTGCTTGTAATATACTTATAAAGGCCCTTATTTGAATAAATGAGTTCATTCTTCTTCAACACTTGAATAATTGAGTTCATTCTTCTTTTACACTTATTGTACTACTTTGCATACTCTTTCACTGTCACTCTTCTCCATCCCTATCAAAACATCAACATAGAATCTTAGAGAATAACTAAATTATCACTCTTGTTCCCTTCGTTGCCTTGCTCTTTAGCTTTGATGGGAAAACTTTAGCACATCCCTTCATTACCTAAGATACATTTTTTCACTTATGTATCACTCACATTTTCAACGTAGAAAACAAGACAAATAATCTTTGTGGTTTATATTAAATATGGTGCACAAATCGGATGCCGTATGCGTACGTAGCGAGCACCGGAAGGTCCCCAAGAACAAAGAAGTCTACTTTTTTCTCAAAAATCAAGAGAGAAAATTTTCACGACATGAAGCAAGAAGACTGATTGGATATAATCTCCCCCCATGCCTTGTGTGAGTGCTCACAAAAGGCATGGGGGGGGAGGGCGGAGATTGTACCCAATTAGTCTTCTTGCTTCATGTTGTGAAAATTTTCTCTCTTGGTTTTTGAGAAAAAAGTAGAGTTCTTTGTTCTTGGGGACCTTCCAAAGCTCTCTACATACGCATACGATATCCGATTTGCCTATTAGTGGTATCAAAGCAAAGCTGAGATTGAGGGCTTCCAATCGCTTATCATCTCGTGTGAAGGCAAAGCTCTTGGAACGATCGAGCTCTATAGTCAGTCTCATGACAATTCGTCAATACCAGCGTGTTCCTGGCAGTGAAAAACCCCCTCTGACGCAGTCGGATTGCGAAGGACCAGTCTCTTCAGGCGGAGGACCACCTGGGAAGTTCCTTTGTTAAGTCTACTTCTTCCCAGAGAATTCCATTTTGATTAATATTTAAGCTTAATACTTAATCTTTAAAAAAAATCTTAGCACTTGGAAAGTCATGATGCTACGGCGGCAGGACAAACTACCATTCAACAGTGCCATCCAATGTATACTGACGTCCTAGTTGAAAATTAGGCAGAAAACGTTTTTTCTTTAAGGCTTAATAGTTAAAGCCTAAAGCTTTCTAAGCTTTAAAGCTTTCAATTTTCAAAGTTCAAAATTCTCCCATAGTATAGAAGTTCATACACAAGAACTCCTGAGCCGGTTTTTAACTTCTCTACAAGCCCCCGTTTGCACCTGTGCTCTAACATAACCAAATTCCAGCACATAGATTGCTATACGCAGTCTACTTGGACAAAGTATTTTCTTGGAAGAAGTCCGACATCAATTTCCATAGATGTGAAGAAGACAGATCATAAAAAATCATTTTTTTAAAAAGCCTTGTAAGCCCGAACTTGAGCTATGCTCATCCCGCTAATAGGATTTTGAGTGTGTGAGGTTGTTTGAATTTTTGCAGGATGATTGATCAAAATATGGAAGATTTTATGGCCGAAGGTGATTTACCAGAGCCAACGATGGATAAAAAAACTAAACCCAGTTATGATGCAGCTTCAAGAGAAACGAAGAGTACATCAAACTTTGCAAGCTCAATTGGCCAGTCTGCAGCGATCTACTACTGATCAAGATGAACTGCAATCCGAAGATATTATACGATGTACGATCGATGTGACACTTGAAGCACAATCTATTTGGAAAGGAACAAAGACAAGTAAAAGAAATTTCAAATTTCGTACTTTTATTGGATAACGCGATGGAAATACTATACTTGCTTTTATAAGCCAGTTTGATGATTATTTCCATGAAGAACAGTATGCCGAAAAAGACAAAATTAAGTGTGTTACTAACCATTTAGTGGACAAAGTATCCTTATGGTGGACTGTTGTCCGCAAAAGCATTGATTGTCCTACTACTTAGGAGACTTTCCAAAAGGAATTTTTACAAAATTTTCTTCCACCTCAATTTCACAAAAAAGCAATTAAATAGTGGGATCTTTTGCAACAAAGAGATCACAAGCCTATTTCTCAATATACCAAATGTTTTTGGAATGCTTTATTGCAACTAGGAATGCTCGAAGATGTACCTGAGGTGATTCATAAGTGCAAGTTTATGTCTGGGTTACTTGGTCACTTCTATGCGGAAGTTAATATGTTCGAGCCAATGACTCTCGAAGATGCAATTTCCTTGGCCCATGATACTGAAGACAAGATTTGAGGATGAGAGAAGTGACCACAACAATTCTCAAATAATGGTAACTTTGGTACAAAACAATTCAATTCTAATTTTCGAAGATTCAATCAAAACCGTTTTCTTCCATCTTCATTCCGTAAATCTTGGACACGACCCCCTGCTTTACCGTCAAACACAAATCCAAATCCTAAGCCATCTCTTCAGGAAAATTCCAACATTCATAAACTTCCCGCTATTACCAATAATGTATCTAAAGCCAAATCCAAAGTCTGTTATAAATGCCATCAACCTGGACATCTAGTTGCGAATTGCCAATCCGTAAAGCCAATTGTTCACATCAACTATTTGGGAGCGATTGAAGATGAAGACCATGAAGAAATGCCAAATTTTATGGAAGATGATGACGATAACGTCACCACTTCAGATACTTTACCACGCACACCAAATCCCCATTATTTATTAACAATAAAATGTTTTGTATATGGTAAAGAAAAGACTATTTTACATGATGATGGGAGTACACACGACTTTATTTCTACAAAACTGGTCAACTAATTGAAATTACATACTGTTTCTACTCATTATTGTATCAAGGCTGCATTCTTAGGTACTACATACAATGGAACACAAGAAGTGTATGACTTAGAAATTAAAATTGCTGATTATGTTGAACATAGAAATTTCCTAGTTGTGCCTTTGCAATCTAGTGACATTATTCTAGGCATGCCTTGGCGTCATCAATATAATCCCGATATAGATTATTCCACGCATTCAATGAAGATTCATTCTCATGGGAAACAAATCACATTGCATGGTATGCACACTTTTGATAATTTTCCATTGCTTAGTCATACACAGACTAAACGTGCATTAAGAAAAGGTAGCAAATCTTATTTAATCTGGGTGAATCAAAATTGAAGTTAAGGAAAATAAGATGCATCCTAGGCATGTACAATTTCTTTCACAATTTAGAGATTGTTTTGCTGACTTACCACTTGGTTTATCACCCACACGTTTTGAAGATCATAAAATATACTTAATTCCAGGTTCTCAACCACCATGTAAAGCACCTTATCGACATAATCAAATTGAACAGAAAGAAATTCAAACTCAAGTTGAAGAATTGTCAACTCGAGGACTCATTAGATCCAGTAGTTCTCTATTTGGTGTACTTGTTCTATTAGTTAAAAAGAAAAATAACACTCATAGGATATGCATTGATTATCATGCCCTAAATAAAATCATTGTAAAAAATAGATATCCCATTCCTAGGGTAGACGATCTTATGGACAAACTATAAGGGTCTGCAATATTTAGCAAAATAGATCTTAAATCTGGATACCATCAAGTATGACTGGACACATTTGACATTTTCAAAACTGCATTTAAAACTCAATTTGGACATTATGAATTCCTTGTTATGCCTTTTGGATTAACTAATGCATCAGCTACATTCAGTCGTATGATAAATCACATATTTTTATAGCATCAGCATTGTCTCATTGTTTTCTTTGATGACATATTGGTTTTCAATAAGAATGAAAATAAGCATTATGAACATTTATCTTTGGTTTTCAAATTACTGAAAGAGAATAAATTATATGCTAATCCTAAAAAGAGTGAATTTTTCCAAACACAAATTGAATACTTAGGATATATTGTTTCATCTGAAGGTATACAAGTTGATCCTAAAAAGATAGAAGCAATTTTTACTTGGCTGATACCTAAAAATGTGTATGAATTACGTTCTTTCTTAGGTCTTGCCAGCTTTTATAGAAAATTTGTGAGAAATTTTTCATTGCTTACATTATCTTTGAAAATTTTATTAAAGAAATGTATTGTGTATCATTGGTTTGAAAATCAGTAAAAGTCGTTTGATTTACTAAAACATGCTTTAACTCATACTTTTGTATTGCAACTTTCTGACTTTACTAGACCATTTTTCCTAATAGTCAATGACGCTAGTGGATCTGGAATAGGAGCTGTCCTGATGCAAGATTCCCATACCATAGCTTACTCCAGTTGTAAACCTAAACCCTTTGAACTCAAGTATTCTACATATGATAAGGAATTGCTAGCTGTAGTACAAGCTTTACGTCAATGGAAATACTATTTAATGGGATATGAATTCATGATCAAAACTAACCAACAAAGTGTTAAACATATTCTTAGTTAGTTACAAATATCTGATAGACATATTAAGTGGGCTGCTTTTATTCAAAACTTTTGTCCACTTATCCAATATCAACCGAGAAAAGAAAATGTTGTTGCCGATGCCTTAAGTAGAAAACCAACTATTCATAATATCTCTATGATATCTTTTGATTCTCTTATCCCTATGAAAGATACCTATGACCAAGACCCTAGTTTTAAAGCTGATTGGAATAAATTAATTGCCAATAACTGGATTCCAATTAATTCATTGTCTTATGCTGATGGATTTATATTTTATGAGAAAAGGTTGTGTGCAACTGTTCCATTTAGATCAATTGTGTTGCATGAAATTCATTGTCCTCCATATCAAGGCCATAG